>NW_026600825.1:30000-100000 GCF_029448725.1 Salvelinus fontinalis | reverse complement strand
TGTGGCCTGGCCGTTTTCCTTCAGCTTCTTGGAACATATTTCTATCTTTGTCTCATCAGAGTGTGAGATGTGGCTGTTGGTCCATATTTCAGACTGTCTTTGTCTCAGAGTGTGAGATGTGGCTGTAGGTCCATATTTCTGTCTTTGTCTCATTAGAGTGTGAGATGTGGCTATAGGTCCATATTTCAGACTGTCTTTGTCTCAGAGTGTGAGATGTGGCTGTAGGTCCATATTTCAGACTGTCTTTGTCTCAGAGTGTGAGATGTGGCTGTAGGTCCATATTTCAGACTGTCTTTGTCTCATTAGAGTGTGAGATGTGGCTGTAGGTCCATATTTCAGACTGTCTTTGTCTCATTAGAGTGTGAGATGTGGCTGTAGATCCATATTTCAGACTGTCTTTGTCTCATTAGAGTGTGAGATGTGGCTGTAGGTCCATATTTCAGACTGTCTTTGTCTCATTAGAGTGTGAGATGTGGCTGTAGGTCCATATTTCAGACTGTCTTTGTCTCAGAGTGTGAGATGTGGCTGTAGGTCCATATTTCAGACTGTCTTTGTCTCAGAGTGTGAGATGTGGCTGTAGGTCCATATTTCAGACTGTCTTTGTCTCATTAGAGTGTGAGATGTGGCTGTAGGTCCATATTTCAGACTGTCTTTGTCTCATTAGAGTGTGAGATGTGGCTGTAGGTCCATATTTCAGACTGTCTTTGTCTCATTAGAGTGTGAGATGTGGCTGTAGGTCCATATTTCAGACTGTCTTTGTCTCATTAGAGTGTGAGATGTGGCTGTAGGTCCATATTTCAGACTGTCTTTGTCTCATTAGAGTGTGAGATGTGGCTGTAGGTTCATACTTCAGACTGTCTTTGTCTCAGTAGAGTGTGAGATGTGGCTGTAGGTCCATATTTCAGACTGTCTTTGTCTCATTAGAGTGTGAGATGTGGCTGTAGGTCCATATTTCAGACTGTCTTTGTCTCATTAGAGTGTGAGATGTGGCTGTAGGTCCATATTTCAGACTGTCTTTGTCTCAGAGTGTGAGATGTGGCTGTAGGTCCATATTTCAGACTGTCTTTGTCTCATTAGAGTGTGAGATGTGGCTGTAGGTCCATATTTCAGACTGTCTTTGTCTCATTAGAGTGTGAGATGTGGCTGTAGGTCCATATTTCAGACTGTCTTTGTCTCATTAGAGTGTGAGATGTGGCTGTAGGTCCATATTTCAGACTGTCTTTGTCTCATTAGAGTGTGAGATGTGGCTGTAGGTCCATATTTCAGACTGTCTTTGTCTCATTAGAGTGTGAGATGTGGCTGTAGGTCCATATTTCAGACTGTCTTTGTCTCATTAGAGTGTGAGATGTGGCTGTAGGTCCATATTTCAGACTGTCTTTGTCTCATTAGAGTGTGAGATGTGGCTGTAGGTCCATATTTCAGACTGTCTTTGTCTCATTAGAGTGTGAGATGTGACTGTAGGTCCATATTTCAGACTGTCTTTGTCTCATTAGAGTGTGAGATGTGACTGTAGGTCCATATTTCAGACTGTCTTTGTCTCATTAGAGTGTGAGATGTGGCTGTAGGTCCATACTTCAGACTGTCTTTGTCTCATTAGAGTGTGAGATGTGACTGTAGGTCCATATTTCAGACTGTCTTTGTCTCATTAGAGTGTGAGATGTGACTGTAGGTCCATATTTCAGACTGTCTTTGTCTCATTAGAGTGTGAGATGTGGCTGTAGGTCCATATTTCAGACTGTCTTTGTCTCATTAGAGTGTGAGATGTGGCTGTAGGTCCATATTTCAGACTGTCTTTGTCTCATTAGAGTGTGAGATGTGGCTGTAGGTCCATATTTCAGACTGTCTTTGTCTCAGAGTGTGAGATGTGGCTGTAGGTCCATATTTCAGACTGTCTTTGTCTCAGAGTGTGAGATGTGGCTGTAGGTCCATATTTCAGACTGTCTTTGTCTCATTAGAGTGTGAGATGTGGCTGTAGGTCCATATTTCAGACTGTCTTTGTCTCATTAGAGTGTGAGATGTGGCTGTAGGTCCATATTTCAGACTGTCTTTGTCTCATTAGAGTGTGAGATGTGGCTGTAGGTCCATATTTCAGACTGTCTTTGTCTCATTAGAGTGTGAGATGTGGCTGTAGGTCCATATTTCAGACTGTCTTTGTCTCAGAGTGTGAGATGTGGCTGTAGGTCCATATTTCAGACTGTCTTTGTCTCATTAGAGTGTGAGATGTGGCTGTAGGTCCATATTTCAGACTGTCTTTGTCTCATTAGAGTGTGAGATGTGGCTGTAGGTTCATACTTCAGACTGTCTTTGTCTCAGTAGAGTGTGAGATGTGGCTGTAGGTCCATATTTCAGACTGTCTTTGTCTCATTAGAGTGTAAGATGTGGCTGTAGTTCCATATTTCAGACTGTCTTTGTCTCAGAGTGTGAGATGTGGCTGTAGGTTCATACTTCAGACTGTCTTTGTCTCAGTAGAGTGTGAGATGTGGCTGTAGGTCCATATTTCAGACTGTCTTTGTCTCATTAGAGTGTAAGATGTGGCTGTAGTTCCATATTTCAGACTGTCTTTGTCTCATTAGAGTGTGAGATGTGGCTGTAGGTCCATATTTCAGACTGTCTTTGTCTCATTAGAGTGTGAGATGTGGCTGTAGGTTCATACTTCAGACTGTCTTTGTCTCAGTAGAGTGTGAGATGTGGCTGTAGGTCCATATTTCAGACTGTCTTTGTCTCAGAGTGTGAGATGTGGCTGTAGGTCCATATTTCAGACTGTCTTTGTCTCATTAGAGTGTGAGATGTGGCTGTAGGTCCATATTTCAGACTGTCTTTGTCTCATTAGAGTGTGAGATGTGGCTGTAGGTCCATATTTCAGACTGTCTTTGTCTCATTAGAGTGTGAGATGTGGCTGTAGGTCCATATTTCAGACTGTCTTTGTCTCATTAGAGTGTGAGATGTGGCTGTAGGTCCATATTTCAGACTGTCTTTGTCTCATTAGAGTGTGAGATGTGGCTGTAGGTCCATATTTCAGACTGTCTTTGTCTCATTAGAGTGTGAGATGTGGCTGTAGGTCCATATTTCAGACTGTCTTTGTCTCATTAGAGTGTGAGATGTGGCTGTAGGTCCATATTTCAGACTGTCTTTGTCTCATTAGAGTGTGAGATGTGGCTGTAGGTCCATATTTCAGACTGTCTTTGTCTCATTAGAGTGTGAGATGTGGCTGTAGGTCCATATTTCAGACTGTCTTTGTCTCATTAGAGTGTGAGATGTGGCTGTAGGTTCATACTTCAGACTGTCTTTGTCTCATTAGAGTGTGAGATGTGGCTGTAGGTCCATATTTCAGACTGTCTTTGTCTCATTAGAGTGTGAGATGTGGCTGTAGGTCCATATTTCAGACTGTCTTTGTCTCATTAGAGTGTGAGATGTGGCTGTAGGTCCATATTTCAGACTGTCTTTGTCTCATTAGAGTGTGAGATGTGGCTGTAGGTCCATATTTCAGACTGTCTTTGTCTCATTAGAGTGTGAGATGTGGCTGTAGGTCCATATTTCAGACTGTCTTTGTCTCATTAGAGTGTGAGATGTGGCTGTAGGTCCATATTTCAGACTGTCTTTGTCTCATTAGAGTGTGAGATGTGGCTGTAGGTCCATATTTCAGACTGTCTTTGTCTCATTAGAGTGTGAGATGTGGCTGTAGGTCCATATTTCAGACTGTCTTTGTCTCATTAGAGTGTGAGATGTGGCTGTAGGTCCATATTTCAGACTGTCTTTGTCTCATTAGAGTGTGAGATGTGACTGTAGGTCCATATTTCAGACTGTCTTTGTCTCATTAGAGTGTGAGATGTGACTGTAGGTCCATATTTCAGACTGTCTTTGTCTCATTAGAGTGTGAGATGTGGCTGTAGGTCCATACTTCAGACTGTCTTTGTCTCATTAGAGTGTGAGATGTGACTGTAGGTCCATATTTCAGACTGTCTTTGTCTCATTAGAGTGTGAGATGTGACTGTAGGTCCATATTTCAGACTGTCTTTGTCTCATTAGAGTGTGAGATGTGGCTGTAGGTCCATATTTCAGACTGTCTTTGTCTCATTAGAGTGTGAGATGTGGCTGTAGGTCCATATTTCAGACTGTCTTTGTCTCATTAGAGTGTGAGATGTGGCTGTAGGTCCATATTTCAGACTGTCTTTGTCTCAGAGTGTGAGATGTGGCTGTAGGTCCATATTTCAGACTGTCTTTGTCTCAGAGTGTGAGATGTGGCTGTAGGTCCATATTTCAGACTGTCTTTGTCTCATTAGAGTGTGAGATGTGGCTGTAGGTCCATATTTCAGACTGTCTTTGTCTCATTAGAGTGTGAGATGTGGCTGTAGGTTCATATTTCAGCATAAACCTGCATTTGCAACACTTACTCCACTTCTATACGGTTTCAACTTACAAGGCCATCCCAAAATATGCTTTTTGACATAGGCTCTGAATCTAAACCACTTCCTGCCCCATGATTGAATGATTGACTGACTGATCCCTATCTGTCTGTTTCAGGGGAACAACTTCCGTCGAGAGTACATCGCCACCCAAGGCCCTCTCCCCGGAACCAAGGACGACTTCTGGAGGATGGTGTGGGAGCACAACGTATACAACGTCGTCATGGTGACGCAGTGTGTCGAGAAGGGACGGGTGAGTCGGAGATTGGGGGGGGGGGGGGGTGCATGACAGATGTGTTTCCATAGTGACTCAGAGAAATACATAGTTACTATAGAACCCTGATAATGGTCAGTAATCTAAATCATTGAGTACTTGACATATGTCTTGACTGGATTGACTGAACACGTCCTCATTCACATCGACGGGGCTGAAGTGGAGCTGGTCGAGAGTTTCAGTTCCTTGGTGTCCACGTCACCAACAAACTATCATCGTTCAAACACACCAAGAAAGTCGTGAAGAGGGCAGGACAACGCCTCTTCCCCCTCAGGAGACTGAAAATATTTGGCATGGGTTCCCAGACCATCAAAAAGTAATACAGCTGCACCATCGAGAGCATCCTCACCGGTTGCATCACCGCCTGGTATGGCAACTGCTCGGCATCCGACCGTAAGACCCTACAGAGGGTAGTGAGTACGGCCCAGTACATCACTGGGGCCAAGCTTCCTGCCATCCAGGACCTCTACACCAGGCGGTGTCAGACAAAGCCCCCAAAAAATTGTCAAATACTCCAGTCACCCAAGTCATAGACCGTTCTCTCTGCTACCGCACGGCAAGCGGTACCGGAGCACCAAGTCTAGGTCCAAAAGGCTCCTTAACAGCTTCCACCCCCAAGCCATAAGACTGCTGAACAATTCATCAAATGGCCACACAGACTATTTGTATTGACCCCCCCCCCCCCCCCCCCCCCTTGATTTGATTAGACATAAAAAGTCTGATATTATTGGAATTTACTTTGAGTGGGACATTTTGGATGGATAGAGGGAGGAATGAATGGGGATAGATGGATGGACAAACGAACGAACGGAAAAACAAACAAATGAATAAATGAACGAACTATTCGATAAATAACTCAATCCCTTAATCAACCAGTCAGTCAGTCAGTCAACAAATCAAGAGATGTAATGGTCTAACCGTGGTATTGTTGTCCCCGTCCAGGTGAAGTGTGACCACTACTGGCCGGCTGACCGGGAGCCTCTGTACTATGGAGACCTGGTGGTTCAAATGCTGTCTGAGTCTGTCCTGGCTGAATGGACAATCAGGGAGTTCAAGATCAGCTTTGTGAGTAACATTCACCTCAGAAACAATCCCCTCAGTAACAATCACTTCAGTAACAATCACTTCAGTAACAATCATCTCAGAAACAATCATCTCAGAAACAATCACCTCAGAAACAATCACCTCAGTAACAATCACTTCAGTAACAATCATCTCAGAAACAATCATCTCAGAAACAATCACCTCAGAAACAATCACCTCAGTAACAATCACTTCAGTAACAATCACCTCAGAAACAATCACCTCAGTAACAATCACTTCAGTAACAATCACCTCAGAAACAATCACCTCAGTAACAATCACCTCAGTAACAATCACCTCAGTAACAATCACCTCAGTAACAATCACCTCAGTAACAATCACCTCAGTAACATTTACCTCAGTAACAATCACCTCAGTAACAATCACCTCAGTAACAATCACCTCAGTAACAATCACCTCAGAAACAATCACCTCAGAAACAATCACCTCAGTAACAATCACCTCAGTAACAATCACCTCAGTAACAATCACCTCAGATAATATGGCAGCTTCTCTGTTACTGTCACTCTATTGAAAGCTGTAGCCCAACTGAAGAGCTTTCAGTTCACTAGGACCACCTGTTTTTATATAAACCATCAGTACCAAGACAGATAAAACTGTTCAATCCTCTAATCGCTTAGATCCTGATCTACAAAGTACATTCTAGACCTGGTGTGGAGGTCCGACTTTATTTAAAAAAAAATGTATTTATATTTTATTTAACCTTTTATTTAACCAGGTAAGTCATTTAAGAACAAATTCTTATTTACAATGACGGTCTACCCCCGGCCAAACCCGGGACGACGCTGGGCCAATTGTGCGCCGCCCTATGGGACTCCCAATCACGGCCGGATGTGATTCAGCCTAGATTCAAACCGGGGACTGTAGTGACACCTCTTGCACTGAGATACAGTACCTTAGACCGCTGCGCCACTCGGGAGCCCCCAAGAGGGAAATACTCTGCATTTCCTGTCCTGAACATCCCTCATCTGTGTCTCTTCAGGAGGGTCGTCCCAGCTTCCCTCGGGTGGTGAGACACTTCCACTACACGGTGTGGCCAGACCACGGGGTCCCCGAGACCACCCAGTCCCTCATCGAGTTCGTACGGACCGTCAGGGACTACATCGACAGAGCCCCCAGCACTGGAGCCACCGTTGTTCACTGCAGGTAGGTGTAAGGGCCACATCGGAGTGTGTGGAAGGGGAGGTTGTGTGTTTGTGTGCGTTTGTGTGTGTGTGTGTGTGTGTGTGTGTGTGTGTGTGTGTGTGTGTGTGTGTGTGTGTGTGTGTGTGTGTGTGTGTGTGTGTGTGTGTGTGTGTGTGTGTGTGTGTGTGTGTGTTCAAACTCAGGAAACGATGCCAGTGTAGATGTAAACTTAGCGGAGTCAGAGGATTCGTCTCCCATCAGAAAGAGTTTCCCCCTTGGCAGACATGAGTCAAAGAAAAGACAAGCAGCGTGACTGAGAAAATGTAGTGAGGCCCATTAATAACTGATCAGCTCCATACATTAGACTAGTCCCCTCGCAGGGTTGGGGAGTAACAGA
Source organism: Salvelinus fontinalis (assembly GCF_029448725.1). NCBI lineage: Eukaryota > Metazoa > Chordata > Actinopteri > Salmoniformes > Salmonidae > Salvelinus > Salvelinus fontinalis. The sequence goes on along the minus strand of NW_026600825.1, from coordinate 92,697 downwards.
TTACATGTAAGGGATTACAAAAAAAACAGTAACTGTAATCCATTACCAGCTAAAATATTGTAATCAGATACTTTTAAAAAACTTGATGATTACTTCGAGGATTACTTTTAAATTTAAAAAAAGATGTTTGCGAGAAAAATAAATATTTGACACTTCTCTGTTTTCTCAATGACATTCAAATCAGCATTGAAAAAAGGCGCAAGTTTACGTTTGTTCCCCCTGAGCGAGTCTGACCACAAGTCAGAGACCACTATGATGACACACCAAATATGTTTGATGGATTGTGGGAAAAGAGCAGGAATAGGCTTTTGTAGGCCAATGGTGTGACTGCTGTCGGCATCCAAAGACTTTCCAACTTGAATAAACGCTTGGAGGTCAGGATGACAGCAGTGGTGTGGTCTACTGCGATACAGATATCACTTATTATTGATATCTACACAGAGTATTGATGTGAATCACACTGCTGCTCTCACATTTAGCTATTTGCGCTTTGCAGATTGTGGGTGTTGTGGATGTCTGTTCACAAATCTAAATGTGTATTTGAACCCAGTAATAGTTGAATTCAAGAAGTTTAAGCTGCCTATCATTCATTGTTTTTGAAACCAGTGGACAGCCAGTTTAAAATGTGCTCTGGCAACAGCTGCATAGTGCGGATCCCAGCCTATCAAATAAATGTGTGGATTATATTGCTCAATCTAATTCATGCTGATAAAAAACAATAATCCATAGACGTAATGGACTCCTGTTCAAACTCACACACTTTGGATAGACTTAAAGGGACAATATGTAGTTGCTACATCCATTTTTTGTATTTATAAATGTATATATAAATATACCCATTGATTCTTGAAGAATATAACTTATAAATGCTTCTTGAGTTTAGTTCAACTGTCACACTCCATCAGAACCCAAAATATAAGCTTGTTTTACTCCAATGTTTGTAAACAACATGAACGTAAACAAACACTGTATAGCCTCATAACATGGTTAAAACAATCATGTTGATATTACGGATGGTTAGTCCTTGCATCCACAGCTCTGTCTATTAATCTGAGAGTGGTTACATTTCTCCAGGCCCATCCCTCAGCTTTTTACCAAAGCAGATGTGGGGTGTCCATTTTGTTATTGTTTCATCGGTGGATTTGCCCTTTAAACAGTTGCATATTATCAATATATCAAAGTGTCACCAACTAAAAGGTCAACAACAGACCTGTAGCAAATGCAGCATATGCCATTCATTAATCACATGTAAATGGCACTTTTCAGTAGTGCTCAAAGCATGCCAATTCATGAGAGCAGCATTTATTTTTCAAATCAATGAGCCTAATCAGTCCCCCCATGAAAAATCATCAACGTAGTAGGGCTGGCTAATAAGTCCTTCGTTTTGATCGATAAGCAGGATGTTTGCCACTTCCTCTGTCCTTAGTTACTTTTCACAATGAGGGAATGTTTGGCCTCAGGTTAAACAACTAGGCTGATCTATACTTCCATATTTCCAAGTCCTATTCCTGAAGACCAAGGGGTCTAACATTTATTGGAATGACTGGAATTCTGATAGACTTTGGTTTTTAATGTATGAACCTGGCTGATGGTGTCTGGACCACCCTCAGCTCTATATAGACAGAAATGAGATGAACCTGGCTGATGGGGAACTGGACCACCCTCAGCTCTATATAGACAGAAATGAGATGAACCTGGCTGATGGTGTCTGGACCACCCTCAGCTCTATATAGACAGAAATTAGATGAACCTGGCTGATGGTGAACTGGACCACCCTCAGCTCTATATAGACAGAAATGAGATGAACCTGGCTGATGGTGAACTGGACCACCCTCGGCTCTATATAGACAGAAATGAGATGAACCTGGCTGATGGTGTCTGGACCACCCTCGGCTCTATATAGACAGAAATGAGATGAACCTGGCTGATGGTGTCTGGACCACCCTCGGCTCTATATAGACAGAAATGAGATGAACCTGGCTGATGGTGGACTGGACCACCCTCAGCTCTATATAGACAGAAATGAGATGAACCTGGCTGATGGTGAACTGGACCACCCTCAGCTCTATATAGACAGAAATGAGATGAACCTGGCTGATGGTGAACTGGACCACCCTCAGCTCTATATAGACAGAAATGAGATGAACCTGGCTGATGGTGTCTGGACCACCCTCAGCTCTATATAGACAGAAATGAGATGAACCTGGCTGATGGTGTCTGGACCACCCTCAGCTCTATATAGACAGAAATGAGATGAACCTGGCTGATGGTGAACTGGACCACCCTCAGCTCTATATAGACAGAAATGAGATGAACCTGGCTGATGGTGTCTGGACCACCCTCAGCTCTATATAGACAGAAATGAGATGAACCTGGCTGATGGTGAACTGGACCACCCTCAGCTCTATATAGACAGAAATTAGATGAACCTGGCTGATGGTGAACTGGACCACCCTCAGCTCTATATAGACAGAAATGAGATGAACCTGGCTGATGGTGATCTATACTCCTTCAGGATCAGATCAACAGGAATGTAAAGTTCACAGATAAGCCACAACACACTTTACAGGAAGGAGAAGTAAGTAAGGGTCGTTAAGACACAACACACTTTACAGGAAGGAGAAGTAAGTAAGGGTCGTTAAGACACAACACACTTTACAGGAAGGAGAAGTAAATAAGGGTCGTTAAGACACAACACACTTTACAGGAAGGAGAAGTAAGTAAGGGTCATTAAGCCACAACACACTTTACAGGAAGGAGAAGTAAGTAAGGGTCGTTAAGACACAACACACTTTACAGGAAGGAGAAGTAAATAAGGGTCGTTAAGCCACAACACACTTTACAGGAAGGAGAAGTAAATAAGGGTCGTTAAGCCACAACACACTTTACAGGAAGGAGAAGTAAGTAAGGGTCGATAAGCCACAACACACTTTACAGGAAGGAGAAGTAAGTCAGGGTCGTTTTTCTGCCAGAGGAGAGTCCATTACTCGGCGGGTTACATACGCGGGTATCGCTCTCAGCTACAGGAGTCTGCCATTCCATCACTGTTGGTGACGTCTAGAGCCTCGACCAGTGAACTCCTGACCCTGACCAGCTCCCGCTTATGTACCAGATGTTAGTTGTGCCGTCAAAGTGCAGAGAGAACTCTGTTAGTACTGGTGTACTGTGTTTCAGTGAAGCACGTTGTGTACTGTGTTTCAGTGAAGCACGTGGTGTACTGTGTTTCAGTGAAGCACGTGGTGTACTGTGTTTTAGTGAAGCACGTGGTGTACTGTGTTTCAGTGAAGCACGTGGTGTACTGTGTTTCAGTGAAGCACGTGGTGTACTGTGTTTCAGTGAAGCACGTGGTGTACTGTGTTTCAGTGAAGCACGTGGTGTACTGTGTTTCAGTGAAGCACGTGGTGAACTGTGTTTCAGTGAAGCACGTGGTGTACTGTGTTTTAGTGAAGCACGTGGTGTACTGTGTTTCAGTGAAGCACGTGGTGTACTGTGTTTCAGTGAAGCACATCATCCAGCTGGACGGCTATTATGTGCAGCGTCCTGGATGATGGATTGTGATTGATCGTCATCATTTATCATTACTGTGTGTGTGTGTGTGTGTGTGTGTGTGTGTGTGTGTGTGTGTGTGTGTGTGTGTGTGTGTGTGTGTGTGTGTGTGTGTGTGTGTGTGTGTGTGTGTGTGTGTGTGTGTGTGTGTCTCAAAGGAGAAATCCTTCAATCAGGATGGTAGCTGTATAGGCAGACCAATTAAATTAAAAACTAATATCAAATGATTTTAATAGGATTTACCGCAAGTGTATAAATACATGGATGTCAATGGTAAATGTTGTGTAAATTACATCAATCACACTTCTCTCTCTCTCTTCCCCTTTTCTCTGGCTTTCTCTCTCTCTCTCCGTCCCTATCTCCCTCAGTGCTGGAGTGGGTCGTACAGGGACGTTCATGGTTTTGGACCGGGTCCTTCAACAGCTGGACAGCATAGGAACAGTGGATGTCTACGGCTGTGTGTTTGACCTCCGCCTGCACCGCTCTCACATGGTGCAAACAGAGGTAACGATAGCACAGAATAAAAGTTTCAATTCATTCAACAGAACTGTTTCCATGAGTTGGTACATTTCGGTGAGTATAATGAACGTCAATTTTAGCCAGTGATGCCCAGTGATAATATATAGCCAGTGATAATATATAGCCAGTGATAATATACAACCAGTGATAATATATAGCCAGTGATGCCCAGTGGTAATATATAGCCAGTTATGATATATAACCAGTGATGCCCAGTGATAATACATAGCCAGTGATAATATATAACCAGTGATAATATATAGCCAGTGATAATATATAACCAGTGATAATATATAATCAGTGATAATACATAGCCAGTGATAATATATAGCCAGTGATAATATATAGCCAGTGATAATATATAACCAGTGATAATATATAACCAGTGATAATATATAACTAGTGATAATATATAACCAGTGATAATATATAGCCAGTGATAATATATAGCCAGTGATGATATATAGCCAGTGATGCCCAGTGATAATATATAGCCAGTGATAATATATAGCCAGTGATAATATATAGCCAGTGATGCCCAGTGATAATATATAGCCAGTGATAATATATAGCCAGTGATAATATATAGCCAGTGATAATATATAGCCAGTGATAATATATAGCCAGTGATAATATATAGCCAGTGATAACATATAACCAGTGATAATATATAGCCAGTGATAATATATAGCCAGTGATAATATATAGCCAGTGATAATATATAGCCAGTGATGCCCAGTGATAATATATAGCCAGTGATAATATATAGCCAGTGATAATATATAGCCAGTGATAATATATAGCCAGTGATGCCCAGTGATAATATATAGCCAGTGATAATATATAGCCAGTGATGCCCAGTGATAATATATAGCCAGTGATAACATATAACCAGTGATAATATATAGCCAGTGATAATATATACCCAGTGATAATATATAACCAGTGATAATATATAACCAGTGATAATATATAGCCAGTGATGCCCAGTGATAATATATAGCCAGTGATAATATATACCCAGTGATAATATATAGCCAGTGATGCCCAGTGGTAATATATAGCCAGTGATAACATATAGCCAGTGATGCCCAGTGATAATATATAGCCAGTGATAATATATAGCCAGGGATACCCAGTGATAATATATAGCCAGTGATGCCCAGTGATAACATATAGCCAGTGATAATATATAGCCAGTGATAATATATAGCCAGTGATGCCCAGTGATAATATATAACCAGTGATAATATATAGCCAGTGATAATATATAGCCAGTGATAATATATAGCCAGTGATAATATATAGCCAGTGATGCCCAGTGGTAATATATAGCCAGTGATGCCCAGTGGTAATATATAGCCAGTGATGCCCAGTGGTAATATATAGCCAGTGATGCCCAGTGGTTATATATAGCCAGTGATGCCCAGTGATAATATATAGCCAGTGATGCCCAGTGATAATATATAGCCAGTGATGCCCAGTGATAATATATAGCCAGTGATAATATATAGCCAGTGATGCCCAGTGATAATATATAGCCAGTGATGCCCAGTGATAATATATAGCCAGTGATGCCCAGTGGTAATATATAGCCAGTGATGCCCAGTGATAATATATAGCCAGTGATGCCCAGTGATAATATATAGCCAGTGATGCCCAGTGATAATATATAGCCAGTGATGCCCAGTGGTAATATATAGCCAGTGACGCCCAGTGGTAATATATAGCCAGTGATGCCCAGTGGTAATACATAGCCAGTGATGCCCAGTGATAATATATAGTCAGTGATGCCCAGTGGTAATACATAGCCAGTGATGCCCAGTGGTAATATATAGCCAGTGGTAATATATAGCCAGTGATGCCCAGTGATAATATATAGTCAGTGATGCCCAGTGGTAATACATAGCCAGTGATGCCCAGTGATAATATATAGCCAGTGATGCCCAGTGATAATATATAGCCAGTGATGCCCAGTGGTAATATATAGCCAGTGATAATATATAGCCAGTGATGCCCAGTGGTAATATACAGCCAGTGATGCCCAGTGATAATATATAGCCAGTGATGCCCAGTGATAACATATAGCCAGTGATGCCCAGTGATAATATATAGCCAGTGATGCCCAGTGATAATATATAGCCAGTGATGCCCAGTGATAATATATAGCCAGTGATAATATATAGCCAGTGAATGCTGTCCTCTCCACAGCAGATTAACAGTGGTATTGATGATATTGATGTGAATGCTGTCTTCCCCACAGCATATGAACAGTGGTATTGATGTGAATGCTGTCCTCCCCACAGCAGATAAACAGTAGTATTGATGTGAATGCTGTCCTCCCCACAGCAGATGAACAGTAGTACTGATGATATTGATGTGAATGCTGTCCTCCACACAGCAGATTAACAGTAGTATTGATGTGAATGCTGTCCTCCACACAGCAGATAAACAGTAGTATTGGTGATATTGATGTAAATGCTGTCCTCCCCACAGCAGATGAACAGTAGTACTGATGATATTGATGTAAATGCTGTCCTCCCCACAGCAGATGAACAGTAGTACTGATGATATTGATGTAAATGCTGTCCTCCCCACAGCAGATGAACAGTAGTACTGATGATATTGATATAAATGCTGTCCTCCTCACAGCAGATAAACAGTAGTATTGATGATATTGATGTAAATGCTGTCCTCCCCACAACAGATGAACAGTAGTATTGATGATATTGATGTGAATGCTGTCCTCCTCACAGCAGATGAACAGTAGTACTGATGATATTGATGTAAATGCTGTCCTCCTCACAACAGATGAACAGTAGTATTGATGATATGGATGTGAATGCTGTCCTCCCCACAGCAGATGAACAGTAGTATTGATGATATGGATGTGAATGCTGTCCTCCCCACAGCAGATGAACAGTAGTATTGATGATATGGATGTGAATGCTGTCCTCCCCACAGCAGATGAACAGTAGTATTGATGATATGGATGTGAATGCTGTCCTCCCCACAGCAGATGAACAGTAGTATTGATGATATGGATGTGAATGCTGTCCTCCCCACAGCAGATGAACAGTAGTATTGATGTAAATGCTGTCCTCCCCACAACAGATGAACAGTAGTATTGATGATATGGATGTGAATGCTGTCCTCCCCACAGCAGATGAACAGTAGTATTGATGATATTGATGTAAATGCTGTCCTCCTCACAGCAGATAAACAGTAGTGTTGATGATATTGATGTAAATGCTGTCCTCCCCACAGCAGATAAACAGTAGTGTTGATGATATTGATGTAAATGCTGTTCTCCCCACAGTACCAGTACTCCTTCCTCCACCAGTGTGTTCGAGATGTCCTGAGAGCCAGGAAGCTCCGTAGTGAGCAGGAGAACCCTCTCTACCCCATCTATGAGAACTTCAACCCAGACTACTACCGTGGTAAGACTATACCAAGACTATATATCCAGACTACTACCGTGGTAAGACTATACCAAGACTCTATATCCAGACTACTACCATGGTAAGACTATACCACCATAGCAAGACTATATATCCAGACTACTACCATGGTAAGACTATACCAAGACTATATATCCAGACTACTACCGTGGTAAGACTATACCAAGACTATATATCCAGACTACTACCGTGGTAAGACTATACCAAGACTATATATCCGGACTACTACCATGGTAAGACTATACCAAGACTATATATCCAGACTACTACCGTGGTAAGACTATACCAAGACTATATATCCGGACTACTACCATGGTAAGACTATACCAAGACTCTATATCCAGACTACTACCATGGTAAGACTATACCAAGACTATATATTCAGACTACTACCGTGGTAAGACTATACCAAGACTATATATCCAGAATACTACCGTGGTAAGACTATACCAAGATTATATATCCAGACTACTACCATGGAAAGAATATACCACCATACCAAGACTATATATCCAGACTATAGATATAGATCTACCAATATAATTAGAATTACAAGCACGGACAGACGGCTGTAAGCCTACCAATAGAACTACCATGACTGGAACGGACAAAGCCAACATGGCAGCTGGTCCCCCCCACCGGAGAACAGTGACTTGATGGCAATGTCCCGTTCTAGTATGTCTAACTCTATGGCTTTAAGTAGAGCTCCATTTTGAGTCACTAAAATGATAATCCCCTAAACCGTCTAAACGACTTAGTCATACAGAAGGGTACATTTAGTACACGTGTTTGACATAATATGTGACTAAATGTGCCTTTATTTTGTCTTACTCTCTTCAGATTTTGTTTACACGGGACGCTAAAGACAGTTCCTCTCCACACAACTGAGTGAGAATGAAAAGCAGGGAAGAATCTGTTCAGTACCACCAGACCGCCAGTCTGTCACCACTAAAGGACTATAGACGGGGGTCCTTTATTTATGTTTGATACACTGTTGGTTTAACCTCTCAGGATGTCTATTTAAAATGGAGCAGATCGACGTCTGGAAATATTGACGTTACGTTCACTCATACCTGAATCTTAGTTTGCATTCGATGAGATATATGTGATTATATTGTTTTGCACCTACTTGTAAGCGCTTCCAAGAAACAGTATTCTTAAACTCATGTTATTTCAATATTAGTAATGTCTGATGAAAATACAAAAGGAACTGATATAAACGTAGATATAATGATTCTTATTCAACATAACAGATTAAAAAAAGATGAATGAAAGCTATCAGGCGAAGCAATAAATGGGATTCTATGAGGCGTAGCTACGTCACAAAGCATTATTATGACGAGGCTTGACCACCTAAAAACCTCCCCTGAAGGAACCTTCCCTGCATCCTAAGTGGCACCCTATTCTCTATGGGCCCTAATCAAAAGTGGTGCACTATATAGGGAATAGGGTGCCGTTTGGGTACAAAGCCCTTTTCTGTAATAATATATTCTAAATCGTAGTTGCTGGTTTGTAGTTAAAACTGTTTTAACCCGGAGCAGACAGACAGACAGCTAGCTGTCTTGAGAGTAACTCATCACAATGCTGTCTATATCCTTGTGTAAAGTAGCAGATCGTCTGTACAGTTGGTTGTGTTGTGAATAGTCCTCTTATCGTTAAACATAGCGTCAGTTCATGTTGTGTGTGTGTGTGTACCATTGAGATTGTACAGTAGAGCCTGGAGGAGGGAACAGCATATAGTTTGCATAAGTACGCCATCTCAGCTACCTGTTTTCTAGGGCGAAGGGAACACTCTACTGGAAAACAAACGCCATCTCAGCTACCTGTGTTTTCTAGGGCGAAGGGAACACTCTACTGGAAAACAAACGCCATCTCAGCTACCTGTGTTTTCTAGGGCGAAGGGAACACTCTACTGGAAAACAAACGCCATCTCAGCTACCTGTGTTTTCTAGGGCGAAGGGAACACTCTACTGGAAAACAAACGCCATCTCAGCTACCTGTGTTTTCTAGGGCGAAGGGAACACTCTACTGGAAAACAAACGCCATCTCAGCTACCTGTGTTTTCTAGGGCGAAGGGAACACTCTACTGGAAAACAAACGCCATCTTGTATTCGGCTGTCTCCGAAAGAGGTGGTAACCTTTTTTCCGTGGTCTTTCAAACCAAGATGGAGGGAGTGTTCATGAGAGGGACTGTATGGGTTTTGTACATTACCTTCCTCAAAACATGATGTTGCATTTCTGTTCATCCTTTTGGCATAAAACTAGGCTGATGGATGTGTCTGTGAACATACGAGCGGTGATCTTTCTATGTCATGTTGAACTGAGCGGGAGATCCCTTCAACTGAATCTCAGCTGGCCGGCTTCCTGGTCTCAACAGGAGAAGGTCTAGAAGTAGGACGAAACTAAAAACAACTGAAGAAATTACACACAATAAGCAATACTGGCCAAATCCTGCTGAGATCCTGGGGATAAAGTGAGAGAATTGAATAAAATGTCAACATCCTGACCCTGTGAGAAGTCTGCAGTGGCCAAGACACTGACCTTTCCAGACTACAGGTTTGGGACGTGGCATTTTCTCTGTCTGAGCTTCTCTGAGCCCCAAGCCACGGAAACAAAGACTGAGCTACAGAAGAGACCGTGTTGGTTGGCATTCTTCCCATTGTTACTGAAAATATTGCAGATCTTCAGAAGCTCTCATTACGTTAGTATTTCAAAATCAATCTGTATCTACATATAAATAGTACGTTAAGATTGAATCTTCTCTCCAATGGCTCCCATTATGTTAGTGTCTCGACAAAAATCACATATTTATTTTAACTTTGTTGTTCAATTTAAACATGAAAATACTAGCTTTAAAACATAAATACTAAGAGAATCATTTTCAGGGTTCTGACTCCTCCCCGTAGTATCAGATGGAACACATTCTGACTCCTCCCCGTAGTATCAGATGGAACACATTCTGACTCCTCCCAGTAGTATCAGATGGAACACATTCTGACTCCTCCCCATAGTATCAGATGGAACACATTCTGACTCCTCCCAGTAGTATCAGATGGAACACATCCTGACTCCTCCCAGTAGTATCAGATGGAACACATTCTGACTCCTCCCCATAGTATCAGATGGAACACATTCTGACTCCTCCCCATAGTATCAGATGGAACACATTCTGACTCCTCCCAGTAGTATCAGATGGAACACATTCTGACTCCTCCCAGTAGTATCAGATGGAACACATTCTGACTCCTCCCAGTAGTATCAGATGGAACACATTCTGACTCCTCCCAGTAGTATCAGATGGAACACATTCTGACTCCTCCCAGTAGTATCAGATGGAACACATTCTGACTCCTCCCAGTGGCAGGGATATTGAATTTCCTGTTTAGTCCTATTCCCCTCTTCACAAAAAAATGCGGGCATTCGTCATTGCTTTTGCACCAAATGACCCCACACAGCAAGTAAGGCAATGTATACAGTATTATGTAGAGTAGAGCACCAGTCTCTCAGGCTTGACCCTCTCACCCCTGTCCTCCCCTATAAGCCTAAAGGTCATATCATAAAGAGATTGTCTCCAGATAATACAGTACAGAAACATCAACTCTCTCCATCTGTTCTCCTCCCTGCTGGGAGTTGAGTGGATTTAATAGTGTGTTAAGCTCCACTGTGGATTCCTCAAAAGTTTTTCATTACAGAAATCTATATCAATCCCCCATCCCTCCTGTCAAACTAATACGCTCTTAGATCCCCAATGACCCTCTGGAACACATCTCTCTGAGTTCCACCAGAGTATGGCTCGTGCCCATACAGCAGCTAGAACTTACTGTGAAGGCGCTTAGCTACCTGATGAATGTTCTTCCAACGTTTCTGTTTTGCTGTTACATGGCTACTACGTCGCTCACCAACCAACAGTTGAGGTGCAGGAGGAAACCTTGTAACCGAGGCCTTTAGAAAGAAACACGGAGATTAGGGACAGAGGTGTTGGAGGCAAATCAGAGGAAGGAACTGTCTTTAACAGAGAAGTCACGGTGTAAGCCTGCCGTATTTATCATTTACAGTATGTATCATTTACAGTAGGTGTCATTTACAGTAGGTATCATTTACAGTAGGTATCATTTACAGTAGGTATAATTCCACATGACCTATGGGATGGTTGTGCATCAGGAATATGAGCATAACTTAAACTAACTGAAAGAATGTTCCCTAGCCTAGAATGTTCCCTAGCCTAGAATGTTCCCTAGTCTAGAATGTTCCCTAGCCTAGAATGTTCCCTAGTCTAGAATGTTCCCTAGCCTAGTATGTTTCCTAGTCTAGAATGTTCCCTAGCCTAGAATGTTCCCTAGCCTAGAATGTTCCCTAGACTAGAATGTTCCCTAGCCTAGTATGTTGCCTAGCCTAGTATGTTCCCTAGCCTAGTATGTTCCCTAGCCTAGTATGTTCCCTAGCCTACTATGTTCCCTAGCCTAGAATGTTCCCTAGCCTAGTATGTTCCCTAGCCTAGAATGTTCCCTAGCCTAGAATGTTCCCTAGCCTAGAATGTTCCCTAGTCTAGAATGTTCCCTAGCCTAGTATGTTGCCTAGCCTAGTATGTTCCCTAGCCTAGTATGTTCCCTAGCCTAGAATGTTCCCTAGCCTAGTATGTTCCCTAGCCTAGAATGTTCCCTAGCCTAGAATGTTCCCTAGCCTAGTATGTTCCCTAGCCTAGAATGTTCCCTTTCATTTAAAAGTAGAGAATGATCTTGTTTCTTTTCCTCTGTTTGTTTTTCATAATCATCCTGCTGGCAATGGAGGAGAGAGGTGTTGATGTATGTTCCTAAATGGTTTCTAACTCTGTTTCCTGTCTCTTAATCTGTTTCCTGTCTCTTAATCTGTTTCCTGTCTCTTAATCTGCTTCCTGTCTCTTGTTAATACGATGAGGTAATCTGCCAACTCATTACGTTCAGCACATAGTTAACTATGAACCGTTCCTCCCTCTGGAGAACTAGGGTTGTATTAATTAATCACTTATGCAGGCTGATGTAGGCTGCGTCCCAAAAGGTAAGGCACCCTATTCCCTATATAGCGCACTATTATTGACCAGAGCCCATAGGGCTGCGGTTAAAAGTAGTGTACTATGTAGGGAATAGGGTGCCATTTGGAGCACACAGCCATAGAGTGATTAATCATAGGAGTAGTATCTCTCTAGAGCAGTATCTTACTCGGTGAGCATACTGACAAAATAAGGAAGCCTTTTCCAAGCCAGAGCGGACCAAAGGGCAGGAGCCTGTGAGGCAACTTAATGTACTAGTACACCCCCTGGACAGGACACTAGTCTGTCCGACTATACTGGTGTAGATTAATGTACTAGTACACCCCCTGGACAGGACACTAGTCTGTCTGTCTATACTGGTGTAGATTAATGTACTAGTACACCCCCTGGACAGGACACTAGTCTGTCTATACTGGTGTAGATTAATGTACTAGTACACCCCCTGGACAGGACACTAGTCTGTCTGACTATACTGGTGTAGATTAATGTACTAGTACACCCCCTGGACAGGACACTAGTCTGTCTGACTATACTGGTGTAGATTAATGTACTAGTACACCCCCTGGACAGGACACTAGTCTGTCTGACTATACTGGTATAGATTAATGTACTAGTACACCCCCTGAACAGGACACTAGTCTGTCTGACTATACTGGTATAGATTAATGTACTAGTACACCCCCTGGACAGGACACTAGTCTGTCTGACTATACTGGTGTAGATTAATGTACTAGTAAACCCCCTGGACAGGACACTAGTCTGTCTGACTACACTGGTGTAGATTAATGTACTAGTACACCCCCTGGACAGGACACTAGTCTGTCTGACTATACTGGTGTAGATTAATGTACTAGTATACCCCCTGGACAGGACACTAGTCTGTCTGACTATACTGGTGTAGATTAATGTACTACTACACCCCCTGGACAGGACACTAGTCTGTCTGACTATACTGGTGTAGATTAATGTACTACTACACCCCCTGGACAGGACACTAGTCTGTCTGACTATACTGGTGTAGATTAATGTACTAGTACACCCCCTGAACAGGACACTAGTCTGTCTATACTGGTGTAGATTAATGTACTAGTACACCCCCTGGACAGGACACTAGTCTGTCTGACTATACTGGTGTAGATTAATGTACTAGTACACCCCCTGGACAGGACACTAGTCTGTCTGTCTATACTGGTGTAGATTAATGTACTAGTACACCCCCTGGACAGGACACTAGTCTGTCTGACTATACTGGTGTAGATTAATGTACTAGTACACCCCCTGGATAGGACACTAGTCTGTCTATACTGGTGTAGATTAATGTACTAGTACACCCCCTGGACAGGACACTAGTCTGTCTATACTGGTGTAGATTAATGTACTAGTACACCCCCTGGACAGGACACTAGTCTGTCTATACTGGTGTAGATTAATATACTAGTACACCCCCTGGACAGGACACTAGTCTGTCCGACTATACTGGTGTAGATTAATGTACTAGTACACCCCCTGGGCAGGACACTAGTCTGTCTGACTATACTGGTGTGTCCGACTATACTGGTGTAGATTAATGTACTAGTACACCCCCTGGACAGGACACTAGTCTGTCTGTCTATACTGGTGTAGATTAATGTACTAGTACACCCCCTGGACAGGACACTAGTCTGTCTATACTGGTGTAGATTAATGTACTAGTACACCCCCTGAACAGGACACTAGTCTGTCTGACTATACTGGTGTAGATTAATGTACTAGTACACCCCCTGGACAGGACACTAGTCTGTCTATACTGGTGTGTCTGTCTATACTGGTGTAGATTGTATATCTGATTGCGTTAACATATTGTGACGAGCAGAGGTGTCACAACCCAACAACTGTCACGTGACCTACACCTACAGGGAAGAGCTGTGCTTCTCTGTCTCATTGTGTTGCACTGGATCAATGTGAATGACTGTATACAATGTTATGTTGTAAATATGCCTGGTTTTGTAACCCATGTTTATCCATGTGTATTGGTTGGTATGATAAGCTATGTGTTATGCATGTAAGTAAAAAAGCTAAACAGTGTTTTGAATATATGATTACATTAAAAATGCCAAGAATATGCCACCATGTTAAATATGTTAATCATGTATAATAAAATAAGAATATAGATACATCTAGTGGACATTTTGAATGAGATATTCCACATAATGCAGTATAAACATTTTGTTTGCAAAAAAATGTAAATTCCCAACAGCAATTTAGCTTAGAAATGATGTGCAAGACGTTATTTTACTTCATTTAGAGAGGATAGAGCCGGCATGCTAGGACTGAATATCCTGGTAGGACTGAATATCCTGGTAGGACTGAATATATCCTGGTAGGACTGAATATATCCTGATAGGACTGAATATATCCTGATAGGACTGAATATCCTGGTAGGACTGAATATATTCTGGTAGGACTGAATATATCCTGGTAGGACTGAATATCCTGGTAGGACTGAATATATTCTGGTAGGACTGTGTGCCTGGTAGGACTGAATATCCTGGTAAAACTGAATATCCTGGTAGGACTGAATATCCTGGTAGGACTGAATATATCCTGGTAGGACTGAATATATCCTGGTAGGACTGAATATATCCTGGTAGGACTGAATATATCCTGGTAGGACTGAATATATCCTGGTAGGACTGAATATCCTGGTAGGACTGAATATCCTGGTAGGACTGAATATCCTGGTAGGACTGAATATATCCTGGTAGGACTGAATATATCCTGGTAGGACTGAATATCCTGGTAGGACTGAATATCCTGGTATCCTGGTAGGACTGAATATATCCTGGTAGGACTGAATATCCTGGTAGGACTGAATATATCCTGGTAGGACTGAAAATCCTGGTAGAACTGAATATCCTGGTAGGGCTGAATATCCTGGTAGGACTGAATATCCTGGTATCCTGGTAGGACTGAATATATCCTGGTAGGACTGAATATCCTGGTAGGACTGAATATATCCTGGTAAGACTGAATATATCCTGGTAGGACTGAATATATCCTGGTAGGACTGAAAATCCTGGTAGGACTGAATATCCTGGTATCCTGGTAGGACCGAGTATCCTGGTATCCTGGTAGGACTGAATATATCCTGGTAGGACTGAATATCCTGGTAGGACTGAATATCCTGGTAGGACTGAATATCCTGGTATCCTGCTAGGACTGAATATATCCTGGTAGGACTGAATATCCTGGTAGGACTGAAAATCCTGGTAGGACTGAAAATCCTGGTAGGACTGAATATCCTGGTAGGACTGAATATCCTGGTAGGACTGAATATATCCTGGTAGGACTGAATATATCCTGGTAGGACTGAATATATCCTGGTAGGACTGAATATATCCTGGTAGGACTGAATATCCTGCTAGGACTGAATATATCCTGGTAGGACTGAATATCCTGGTAGGAATGAATATCCTGGTAGGACTGAATATCCTGGTAGGACTGAATAATCTGGTAGGACTGAATATATCCTGGTAGGACTGAATATATCCTGGTAGGACTGAATATATCCTGGTAGGACTGAATATCCTGGTAGGACTGAATATATCCTGGTAGGACTGAAAATCCTGGTAGAACTGAATATCCTGGTAGGGCTGAATATCCTGGTAGGACTGAATATCCTGGTATCCTGGTAGGACTGAATATATCCTGGTAGGACTGAATATCCTGGTAGGACTGAATATATCCTGGTAAGACTGAATATATCCTGGTAGGACTGAATATATCCTGGTAGGACTGAAAATCCTGGTAGGACTGAATATCCTGGTATCCTGGTAGGACCGAGTATCCTGGTATCCTGGTAGGACTGAATATATCCTGGTAGGACTGAATATCCTGGTAGGACTGAATAGCCTGGTAGGACTGAATATCCTGGTATCCTGCTAGGACTGAATATATCCTGGTAGGACTGAATATCCTGGTAGGACTGAAAATCCTGGTAGGACTGAAAATCCTGGTAGGACTGAATATCCTGGTAGGACTGAATATCCTGGTAGGACTGAATATATCCTGGTAGGACTGAATATATCCTGGTAGGACTGAATATATCCTGGTAGGACTGAATATATCCTGGTAGGACTGAATATCCTGCTAGGACTGAATATATCCTGGTAGGACTGAATATCCTGGTAGGACTGAATATCCTGGTAGGACTGAATATCCTGGTAGGACTGAATAATCTGGTAGGACTGAATATATCCTGGTAGGACTGAATATATCCTGGTAGGACTGAATATATCCTGGTAGGACTGAATATATCCTGGTAGGACTGAATATATCCTGGTAGGACTGAATATCCTGGTAGGACTGTGTGCCTGGTAGGACTGAATATATCCTGGTAGGACTGAATATATCCTGGTAGGACTGAATATATCCTGGTAGGACTGTGTGCCTGGTAGGACTGTGTGACTGGGTAACCTGCACTGATCTTACAGAAGGCATTACCCTGAATCTGTCAGTGAGAACCTTAGAACTGTGTAGAGGGGCCCTCTCTAAGACAGCTCTGTGTATAGAGGGGCCCTCTCTAGGACAGCTCTGTGTGTAGAGGGGCCCTCTCTAGGACAGCTCTGTGTGTAGAGGGGCCCTCTCTAGGACAGCTCTGTGTATAGAGGGGCCCTCTCTAGGACAGCTCTGTGTGTAGAGGGGCCCTCTCTAGGTCAGCTCTGTGTGTAGAGGGGCCCTCTCTAGGACAGCTCTGTGTGTAGAGGGGCCCTCTCTAGGACAGCTCTGTGTGTAGAGGGGCCCTCTCTAGGACCGCTCTGTGTGTATAGGGGCCCTCTCTAGGACAGCTTTGTGTGTATAGGGGCCCTCTCTAGGACCGCTCTGTGTGTATAGGGGCCCTCTCTAGGACCGCTCTGTGTGTATAGGGGCCCTCTCTAGGACCGCTCTGTGTGTATAGGGGCCCTCTCTAGGACCGCTCTGTGTGTATAGAGGCCCTCTCTAGGACAGCTATGTGTGTAGAGGGGCCCTCTCTAGGACAGCTCTGTGTGTAGAGGGGCCCTAAAAATGTCTTATTCCACTTTGACATTATGGGGTCTTGTGTTTAGGCCTGTGAAACAAAATCTAAATGTAATCACTTTTAAATTCAGGCTGTAACACAATAAAATGTGGTAAAAGTCAAGGGGTGTGAATTCTTTCTGAAGGCACTGTACATCAACTCAATCTGAAATGTCCTTTCTACAACGCCTCACTTATACAGTTTGAACAGAGCCCTTGATCACAGAAAAGTACTGAGTGATTGAAGTGCACCATCACGTGTGTGTGTGACGTCGTTCACACACACTCCAATCCACTGGCTTCAACCTAATGTGGATTTGTGAATGAGTGTGGGGAGGGATGGCTGTTTCTTGCTTACCCCAACTCCCCCTGAGACTCCCACAGAGAGTTCAGGTCAGAGCCATGGTCCACCATTTACTAGTGTCCCTGGACCGGTTGAGGGGTTAAGTGCCCCCCTGCACAACGATAGACTTTTCATCTTGTTGACTCTGGAATTCGAACCGGCGACTGTTACTGCCCCAACGCTCTAACCTCTAACCTCGAGGCTACCTGACATCCTGATACAAGCTGACCCTACACAGACAGTGTAATGACGATGCATTCTACAATTTCATTATTTAATTTTTTAAAGATCTGTCTTGGTCCTCTTCCACTGCGTCCCAAATAGCACCACAGTACCTACAGTATATACAGCAATGAACTACTTTTGACCAGAGCTCTATGGGTCCTGGTGCTTTCACTTCTACACCTCTCAAGGGTCTGTCTCTCTCTCTCTCTCTCTCTCTCTCTGTCTCTCTCTTTCTCTATTCTCTCTCTTCATATTCTCTCTCTCTCTCTATCTCTCTGTCTCTCTCTCTCTCTCTTTCTCTATTCTCTCCCTCTCTTCATATTCTCTCTCTCTCTCTATCTCTCTGTCTCTCTCTCTCTTTCTCTATTCTCTCTCTCTCTTCATATTCTCTCTCTCTCTTCTCACCCTCTCTCTCTGTCTCTCTCTCTCTCCCTAAGCTTTCTCTCTCTTTTCTTTTTCCTACTTCAATTCCACCCATCAGGATACCTGGCAGTGGTTATTTAGAGGCCTGTAGAACCTTTGACCTCTATAATCAGGATACCTGGCAGTGTTTATTTAGAGGCCTGTAGAACCGTTTGACCTCTATAATCAGGAAACCTGGCAGCGGTTATTTAGAGGCCTGTATAACCTTTGACCTCTATAATCAGAAAACCTGGCAGCTGTTATTTAGAGGCCTGTAGAACCTTTGACCTCTATAATCAGGATACCTGGCAGCTGTTATTTAGAGGCCTGTAGAACCTTTGACCTCTATAACCAGGATACCTGGCAGCTGTTATTTAGAGGCCTGTAGAACCGTTTGACCTCTATAATCAGGATACCTGGCAGCTGTTATTTAGAGGCCTGTATAACCTTTGACCTCTATAATCAGGATACCTGGCAGCTGTTATTTAGAGGCCTGTAGAACCTTTGACCTCTATAATCAGGATACCTGGCAGCTGTTATTTAGAGGCCTGTAGAACCTTTGACCTCTATAATCAGGAAACCTGGCAGCTGTTATTTAGAGGCCTGTAGAACCTTTGACCTCTATAATCAGGATACCTGGCAGCTGTTATTTAGAGGCCTGTAGAACCTTTGACCTCTATAACCAGGATACCTGGCAGCTGTTATTTAGAGGCCTGTAGAACCTTTGACCTCTATAATCAGGATACCTGGCAGCTGTTATTTAGAGGCCTGTATAACCTTTGACCTCTATAATCAGGATACCTGGCAGCTGTTATTTAGAGGCCTGTGGAACCTGTTGACCTCTATAATCAGGATACCTGGCAGTGGTTATTTAGAGGCCTGTATAACCTTTGACCTCTATAATCAGGATACCTGGCAGCTGTTATTTAGAGGCCTGTATAACCTTTGACCTCTATAATCAGGATACCTGGCAGCTGTTATTTAGAGGCCTGTGGAACCTGTTGACCTCTATAATCAGGATACCTGGCAGTGGTTATTTAGAGGCCTGTAGAACCTTTGACCTCTATAATCAGGATACCTGGCAGCGGTTATTTAGAGGCCTGTAGAACCTGTTGACCTCTATAATCAGGATACCTGGCAGCTGTTATTTAGAGGCCTGTATAACCTTTGACCTCTATAATCAGGATACCTGGCAGGTGTTATTTAGAGGCCTGTAGAACCTTTGACCTCTATAATCAGGATACCTGGCAGTGTTTATTTAGAGGCCTGTAGAACCTGTTGACCTCTATAATCAGGATACCTGGCAGTGCTTATTTAGAGGCCTGTAGAACCTTTGACCTCTATAATCAGGATACCTGGCAGCGGTTATTTAGAGGTCTGTAGAACCTTTAACCTCTATAATCAGGATACCTGGCAGCTGTTATTTAGAGGCCTGTATAACCTTTGACCTCCATACAGATAGTCAAGTGTGGAAACAATCTAATAGAAATGGAAGGAGATTCACTAGGCCTCGGGATTCATAGATTCCACACACACAGACACATACACGAATGCATGCACACACTCACACACGCCCTATCCTTCTGTCTGAGCCAAAGCTACATCCTTTAATCCCGTTTGTCAGAACAAGGTATTTCCGATGTGGATTACGGTGGTGGTTTATACCATAGTTCCTCCTCCCTCTCTGCACCAATCTCCCGCTGATATGATTCAGGGAGGCATTAGTACCATTTCATCTCTAATCTCTATTTTGTATGAGACGTGATTCATGTGATGATTTGAGGCACTGCTTGTTAACGGTTGGAATGAGGAATAGGGTTTTAGATCTGAACACGTGAATTACCATAATTTGACAAACTAAAACGGTTACCTGACAGGTCCTCTTTACCGTTGGTCTTAATTTGATAATTACATGGATTTAAATAGATGTGTAAAGGGTTCAAGGTCAGAGTCTGATCAAATATAATGTCTGTCTGGGAGTCCTTTCTTTTAACCTTCTCATTCTCTGAAGGTAATTCTCTTCTCATTCTCTGGAGGTAATTCTCTTCTCATTCTCTGAAGGTAATTCTCTTCTCATTCTCTGAAGGTAATTCTCTTCTCATTCTCTGAAGGTAATTCTCTTCTCATTCTCTGAAGGTAATTCTCTTCTCATTCTCTGAAGGTAATTCTCTTCTCATTCTCAGGAGCTTTCATGAACAACATTTGACTTGTTCAGTGGTTGGGGAACAACACTTGCCTGGTTCAGTGGTTGGGGAACAACACTTGACTTGTTCAGTGGTTGGGGAACAACACTTGACTGGTTCAGTGGTTGGGGAACAACACTTGACTGGTTCAGTGGTTGGGGAACAACACTTGACTGGTTCAGCGGTTGGGGAACAACACTTGACTGGTTCAGTGGTTGGGGAACAACACTTGACTGGTTCAGTGGTTGGGGAACAACACTTGACTGGTTCAGTGGTTGGGGAACAACACTTGACTGGTTCAGTGGTTGGGGAACAACACTTGACTTGTTCAGTGGTTGGGGAACAACACTTGACTGTTTCATGGATTGGGGAACAACACTTGACTGGTTCAGTGGTTGGGGAACAACACTTGACTGGTTCAGTGGTTGGGGAACAACACTTGACTGGTTCAGTGGTTGGGGAACAACACTTGACTGTTTCATGGATTGGGGAACAACACTTGACTGGTTCAGTGGTTGGGGAACAACACTTGACTTGGTCAGTAGTTGGGGAACAACACTTGACTTGTTCAGTGGTTGGAGAACAACACTTGACTGGTTCAGTGGTTGGGGAACACCACTTGACTGGTTCAGTGGTTGGGGAACAACACTTGACTTGTTCAGTGGTTGGAGAACAACACTTGACTGGTTCAGTGGTTGGGGAACAACACTTGCCTGGTTCAGTGGTTGGGGAACAACACTTGACTGGTTCAGTGGTTGGGGAACAACACTTGACTGGTTCAGTGGTTGGGGAACAACACTTGACTGGTTCAGTGGTTGGGGAACAACACTTGACTGGTTCAGTGGTTGGGGAACAACACTTGACTGGTTCAGTGGTTGGGGAACAACACTTGACTTGTTCAGTGGTTGGAGAACAACACTTGACTGGTTCAGTGGTTGGGGAACAACACTTGCCTGGTTCAGTGGTTGGGGAACAACACTTGACTTGTTCAGTGGTTGGGGAACAACACTTGACTGGTTCAGTGGTTGGGGAACAACACTTGACTTGTTCAGTGGTTGGGGAACAACACTTGACTGGTTCAGTGGTTGGGGAACAACACTTGACTGGTTCAGTGGTTGGAGAACAACACTTGACTGGTTCAGTGGTTGGGGAACAACACTTGACTGGTTCAGTGGTTGGGGAACAACACTTGACTGGTTCAGCGGTTGGGGAACAACACTTGACTTGTTCAGTGGTTGGGGAACAACACTTGACTGGTTCAGTGGTTGGGGAACAACACTTGACTGGTTCAGTGGTTGGGGAACAACACTTGACTGGTTCAGTGGTTGGAGAACAACACTTGACTGGTTCAGTGGTTGGGGAACAACACTTGACTGGTTCAGTGGTTGGGGAACAACACTTGACTGGTTCAGCGGTTGGGGAACAACACTTGACTTGTTCAGTGGTTGGAGAACAACACTTGACTGGTTCAGCGGTTGGGGAACAACACTTGACTGGTTCAGTGGTTGGGGAACAACACTTGACTGGTTCAGTGGTTGGGGAACAACACTTGACTGGTTCAGTGGTTGGGGAACAACACTTGACTGGTTCAGTGGTTGGAGAACAACACTTGACTGGTTCAGTGGTTGGGGAACAACACTTGACTGGTTCAGTGGTTGGGGAACAACACTTGACTGGTTCAGCGGTTGGGGAACAACACTTGACTTGTTCAGTGGTTGGAGAACAACACTTGACTGGTTCAGTGGTTGGGGAACAACACTTGACTGGTTCAGTGGTTGGGGAACACCACTTGACTGGTTCAGTGGTTGGGGAACAACACTTGACTGGTTCAGTGGTTGGGGAACAACACTTGACTGGTTCAGCGGTTGGGGAACAACACTTGACTTGTTCAGTGGTTGGAGAACAACACTTGACTGGTTCAGTGGTTGGGGAACAACACTTGACTGGTTCAGTGGTTGGGGAACAACACTTGACTGGTTCAGTGGTTGGGGAACAACACTTGACTGGTTCAGTGGTTGGGGAACAACACTTGACTGGTTCAGTGGTTGGAGAACAACACTTGACTGGTTCAGTGGTTGGGGAACAACACTTGACTGGTTCAGTGGTTGGGGAACAACACTTGACTGGTTCAGTGGTTGGGGAACAACACTTGACTGGTTCAGTGGTTGAGGAACAACACTTGACTTGTTCAGTGGTTGGAGAACAACACTTGACTGGTTCAGTGGTTGGGGAACAACACTTGACTGGTTCAGTGGTTGGGGAACAACACTTGACTGGTTCAGTGGTTGGAGAACAACACTTGACTGGTTCAGTGGTTGGGGAACAACACTTGACTGGTTCAGTGGTTGGGGAACAACACTTGACTGGTTCAGTGGTTGGGGAACAACACTTGACTGGTTCAGTGGTTGGGGAACAACACTTGACTGGTTCAGTGGTTGGGGAACAACACTTGACTGGTTCAGTGGTTGGGGAAGGGAGGGTGATATAAAGGTCAGCCTAATAAAACACTCTGCAGAGAGTTAATCAAAAACACCTCTGGTACAAAGCCTCAGTTGTAAACTTGATCTGTCCTGCTCTCATTCCCTCTTCTAAAAGGTCTGATTGTTTTCCTTTTATCGATCCCTCCATCCCGTCTCCTGAAGACTGAAGAAATAAAATATCTAGACAGAAGGAAACATTTTACATTTAGAAGCAATCTAAGCTATTCTTCATTTGGTGTTCACCTTACAATGTGTTCTTCTGTCTACAGCAGCAAATGAATCCTGCAGCGACAGGAAATGTGATTTATTATGTGGATTATAATTAATAAGACTTCACATTTCCTGTTGCTCCAGGATTATTTTGCTTTTGTAGCAAACTGTCTCAACTTAAGATCCAAAATCTGTATACCCGTGCCGTGTGTCGTGTGTCGTGTTCCGTGTGTCGTGTGTCGTGTGCCGTGTGTCGTGTGCCGTGTGTCGTGTTCCGTGTGCCGTGTTCCGTGTGTCGTGTGCCATGCCGTGTGCCGTGTGTCGTGTGCCGTGTGTCGTGTGCCGTGTGTCGTGTGCTGTGTGTCGTGTGCCGTGTGCCGTGTGCCCTGTGCCGTGTGTCGTGTTCCGTGTGTCGTGTGTCGTGTGTCGTGTGCCGTGTGCCGTGTGTCGTGTTCCGTGTGTCGTGTTCCGTGTGTCGTGTGTCGTGTTCCGTGTGTCGTGTGCCGTGTGTCGTGTTCCGTGTGTCGTGTGCCGTGTGCCGTGTGCCGTGTGTCATGTGCCGTGCCCCGTGTGCCGTGTGTCATGTGCCGTGTGTCGTGTGCCGTGTGTCGTGTGCCGTGTGTCGTGTGCCGTGCCCCGTGTGCCGTGCCCCGTGTGCCGTGCCCCGTGTGCCGTGTGTCATGTGCCGTGCCCCGTGTGCCGTGTGTCATGTGCCGTGCCCCGTGTGCCGTGTGCCGTGCCCCGTGTGCCGTGTGTCATGTGCCGTGCCCCGTGTGCCGTGTGCCGTGTGTCGTGCCCAGTGTGCCGTGTGTCGTGTGCCGTGTGTCGTGCCCCGTGTGTCGTGTGTCGTGTGCCGTGTGTCGTGTGTCGTGTGTCGTGCCCCGTGTGTCGTGTGTCGTGTGCCGTGTGTCGTGTGCCGTGTGTCGTGTGTCGTGTGCCGTGTGTCGTGTGCCGTGTGTCGTGTGTCGTGTGTCGTGTGTCGTGTTCCGTGCGCCGTGTGTCATGTGCACACAGAAGTTTATTCGGCAGCAGCGTAAGGTCTAGCAAAGCTACACATGGTAGACAGAAGCCACCTTTAAAGGAGAACAATAAATTAATTATATATTTTGTTCGGGGCAAATCAAATCTGACACTTTAAAAGTGTAAATTACAAACTTTAGACAGGACACTAGTCTGTCCGACTATACCATCATAACACAAACATCTGCCATTCACCTGTAACCAGGTGAGACACCATCATAACACAAACATCTGTCATTCCCCTGTAACCAGGTGAGACACAATCATAACACAAACATCTGCCATTCACCTGTAACCAGGTGAGACACCATCATAACACAAACATCTGTCATTCCCCTGTAACCAGGTGAGACACCATCATAACACAAACATCTGCCATTCACCTGTAACCAGGTGAGACACCATCATAACACAAACATCTGCCATTCACCTGTAACCAGGTGAGACACCATCATAACACAAACATCTGCCATTCACCTGTAACCAGGTGAGACACCATCATAACACAAACATCTGTCATTCCCCTGTAACCAGGTGAGACACCATCATAACACAAACATCTGTCATTCACCTGTAACCAGGTGAGACACCATCATAACATAAACATCTGTCATTCACCTGTAACCAGGTGAGACACCATCATAACACAAACATCTGCCATTCATCTGTAACCAGGTGAGACACCATCATAACACAAACATCTGTCATTCCCCTGTAACCAGGTGAGACGCCATCATAACACAAACATCTGTCATTCACCTGTAACCAGGTGAGACACCATCATAACACAAACATCTGCCATTCCCCTGTAACCAGGTGAGACACCATCATAACACAAACATCTGCCATTTACCTGTAACCAGGTGAGACACCATCATAACACAAACATCTGCCATTCACCTGTAACCAGGTGAGACACCATCATAACACAAACATCTGCCATTCACCTGTAACCAGGTGAGACACCATCATAACACAAACATCTGCCATTCACCTGTAACCAGGTGAGACACCATCATAACACAAACATCTGCCATTCACCTGTAACCAGGTGAGACACCATCATAACACAAATATCTGCCATTCAGCTGTAACCAGGTGAGACACCATCATAACACAAACATCTGTCATTCCCCTGTAACCAGGTGAGACACCATCATAACACAAACATCTGTCATTCACCTGTAATCAGGTGAGACACCATCATAACACAAACATCTGCCATTCAGCTGTAACCAGGTGAGACACCATCATAACACAAACATCTGTCATTCAGCTGTAACCAGGTGAGACACCATCATAACACAAACATCTGTCATTCACCTGTAACCAGGTGAGACACCATCATAACACAAACATCTGCCATTCACCTGTAACCAGGTGAGACACCATCATAACACAAACATCTGCCATTCACCTGTAACCAGGTGAGACACCATCATAACACAAACATCTGCCATTCACCTGTAACCAGGTGAGACACCATCATAACACAAACATCTGCCATTCACCTGTAACCAGGTGAGACGCCATCATAACACAAATATCTGTCATTCACCTGTAACCCGGTGAGACGCCATCATAACACAAACATCTGCCATTCCCCTGTAACCAGGTGAGACACCATCATAACACAAACATCTGCCATTCACCTGTAACCAGGTGAGACACCATCATAACACAAACATCTGTCATTCAGCTGTAACCAGGTGAGACACCATCATAACACAAACATCTGTCATTCCCCTGTAACCAGGTGAGACACCATCATAACACAAACATCTGTCATTCACCTGTAACCAGGTGAGACACCATCATAACACAAACATCTGCCATTCAGCTGTAACCAGGTCAAATCATCAGTAAATCTGTAAATCTGATTACTTATAATGGTTTTCTGAAAGACTGCAGTGCAGTTTAAAACTTCCTGTAGCTCAGGCCCTGAAGCACGGATATGCAAATTCATGGTACCATTTGAAAGCAAACACTTTAAAGTTTGTGGAAATGTGAAAGGAATGTAGGAGAATATAACACAATAGATCTGGTAAAAGATAATACAAAGAAAAAAACAACCATTCTTATGTATTTTTTTTGTACCATCATCTTTGAAATGCAAGAGAAAGGCCATAATGTATTATTCCAGCCCAGGTGCAATTTAGATTTTGGCCACTAGATGGCAGTAGTGTATGTGTGACGTTTTAGACTGATCCAATAAACCATTGCATTTCTGTTCAAAATGTTGTATCAAGACTGCCCAAATGTGCCTAATTTGTTTATTAATAACTTTTCATGTTCAAAATTGTGCACTCTCCTCAAACAATAGCATGGTAGTCTTTCACTGTCATAGCTACTATACATTGGACAGTGCAGTTGGATTAACAAGAATTGAATCTTTCTGTCCATATCAGAAATGTCCATGTCCTGGGAAATGTTGCTGTTACTTACATCCCCATGCTAATCACATTAGCCTACAGTACGTTAGCTCACCCGTCCCGTGGAAGGGACACCGATCCCGAAGAAGATTTATTTTAAAGAAAGAAGAAGAATATGGTGCAGTAATAAACTATTTTGAAGACAATAACTCTTATTCTTTTTATTAAAGATATCTATCAGGCACTATTACTCATCATTATGCAGCAGACGTTATAATGGATTGGCTTTATAAAAAACATTCTCTTTCCAACACAAAATATATGTTTGTTTTGTACTACTGTTACAGCTTAAGAGGACATAACCTCCCCTAGAGATGTCTCTTACTGCAATCACATGTTCAGCATATGGCTTTATGTATGAAATATCATTCATCTTTTAGCAAAGGACGACAATGTCTTAGCTACTTCTTTTGTAGAAAATACACAAGTAAAAACTTCTGTACGTCCGATTAATGCAATGGAGAGAGCAAAGCTTTTCTTGGAGCAAGGTAGGTAGGTCTAACGATTTTTACTCAGATCAGATTTCTTTTTTTTTATCCAATCGATGGAAAACACTAACTGGATGTACTAACTGTTCAAACCAATCAGAGAGCTTACTGTAACACATACGGACGACGAACTATTCAAAACGGTGCAAAAGTCTGCTACTGTGGTAAGAAAACCAATCAATTTGCATCGTGAAAAAACTAAAACCACTACCTGACAGAAGAGAAGACAGAGGAAGTTGCTACAGTCAAGGAATCTGCACATCTATCCAACCACAGACAAACTACCTATCCCAAGTTTTGTCCCCGAACCCAGACCAACTGTCCGTGGCCGATTCTGCATATTAAATCAGGACATAATAGGTTCAAACATGTCCTGCGACAACCAACTGAAAACAAACAGCAGACATAATCCGTCCATGGCGGTTGGGTTGGCTGGAGTTGGACAGATGCCTTAAAGAAGCCTTGTTAGAAACAGGTTAAGTAAAAGACAGCTGGTACAGAGAGGAGAGAGAGGGGGAACCGGATTAAAACAAACCACAATATGCCTTTAAAAGTAATATACGCATTGTAGCGATTTGTTTCAATCCTGGCCCGGGGTGTTCAGTAACAGTGAGATAGGCATTTAAAAGCTTCCTAATACCACCCAGAGAAGAAGACAGTACATCATGCCGGGGGTGATCAGACCAAGGTCTGCATCTGGCTCTGTAGTCCCAGGGATTAGAAGGACTCTCACAGAATTCCTTTCATCACATTCTCTCTAAACAAAGCACTGACATTTTGTGTAACTGGTGTCGAAGATTCCTCTCAGGTGGTCCTGGCCGGGACGCCCTCACAATCCCTCCCTTCATACGACCAGGGCTTTGTAATGAAGAGTCCAGTTAAAGAGTGTTCAAAGGTCACAGACATTTCCTGTTTGTAAGTCAGTGAACTCTGAACTTTGAGACCGAGCTCAGCTAGTGAAGTAAACGCAAACAACATTACAATCAGCACAGAGACACAGAGGCTCAACACGTGACACAGACCTGTCCAAAAACATGACCAGTGACAGAAAGCGGCAATGTCCTTTTTGGATTTTTGCTTCTTCGTAGACATAACCAACACATTGTAATACACATATCATTAGAAAGGTCCCCCACCAGCTGAGAGTTGAACTGACAAAATGGCTCTTACACAAGTAGACTAACACACCAAGACGAGACAGACAAGCATTTCTGGTGCATGAGCCTCGAGTCCAGTCCAGCGGAATGAGAGTGTTCAGAATAGTCATAATAGGAAGTTCAAACATTCCACGCTTCTACGAGGTCCTCATCACACAACAGCCACCACTGAGACCACAGTCATCATCAATCTATCTATCCATCCATCCATCCATCCATCCATCCATCCATCCATCCATCCATCCATCTAGTGTTCCTGTTCCCGGTCTCTGCGTCGAACAGGAACAGCGAACATCGGCAGGGTCCGGAAGGAGGCGGTGTTGGTGTTGGGCGGAGTCTTGCCCTGCTCTGAGTTGCCTGCCGGCTCGTACGAGCACTTCCTCTTTTGGATGGCCTCGGCGCGCACGGCCAGGCTGCGGGCGCACACGGTGAGAAGGACGATGAGGGTGCCCACCAGCAGGCTCACCATGGGCCACAGGACGCAGTGGAGGAGGACGCTGGCGTCGTGGGAACGCCGCCACAGTACGTCGTCAGGCCTGCAGGGGGAGATAGAGGGCAAGGGGGTAAAAGAGTAAGAATTTAGGGGGGCGTGAGGCAACAAAAAAGTGGTGAGTGTTAACAGAATGCAAAGCAATGTCTGTCTATCAGGAACTTCAGTGTTGACAGAAAAGAAACTAAATGCAGCACAAATGTCACCTATCAACTTTAGAAGGGAAGGTTTGTCTGATGATCTAGGAGACGTGCATTCTGGATGCCATCCAGGGACAAAGTACATCACGTTTCACTTCATTACAGAGAAGTCAGGATCCACAAGAAGGTTTCTATCCACAGCAGTGATTTAGCACCGACTCTTTGAAGGAGGGTGAGGGCTGGAGGAGGGTGAGGGCTGGAGGAGGGTGAGGGCTGGAGGAGGGTGAGGGCTGGAGGAGGGTGAGGGCTGGAGGAGGGTGAGGGCTGGAGGAGGGTGAGGGCTGGAGGAGAGTGAGGGGTGGAGGAGGGAAGAGACATCAGGAGCAAATGGCAGACAGCTACAGTTGGCAGCAATGCAAGATGGGATGGAGAAAGGCAGAGACATGGAGGGAGGAGGGAGGATGATGAAATCACTATGATGGTTTGATAGAAAAACATTAGCACAAAGACAGATATGAACTAAAAGACAAGGGCAGGGTTGAAGGAAGATGAGCAGACAGACAGATAGATACTAAAAGACAAGGGCAGGGTTGAAGGAAGATGAGCAGACAGACAGATAGATACTAAAAGACAAGGGCAGGGTTGAAGGAAGATGAGCAGACAGACAGATAGATACTAAAATACAAGGGCAGGGTTGAAGGAAGATGAGCAGACAGACAGACAGATACTAAAAGCCAAGAGCAGGGTTGAAGGTAGATGAGCAGACAGACAGATAGATACTAAAAGCCAAGAGCAGGGTTGAAGGAAGATGAGCAGACAGACAGATACTAAAAGCCAAGAGCAGGGTTAAAGGGAGATGAGCAGACAGACAGATAGATACTAAAAGACAAGGGCAGGGTTGAAGGAAGATGAGCAGACAGACAGATAGATACTAAAAGCCAAGAGCAGGGTTGAATGAAGATGAGC
The DNA here is from genome assembly GCF_029448725.1 of Salvelinus fontinalis. Lineage (NCBI taxonomy): Eukaryota > Metazoa > Chordata > Actinopteri > Salmoniformes > Salmonidae > Salvelinus > Salvelinus fontinalis. The sequence continues at coordinate 62,575 of NW_026600825.1, read as the reverse complement.
AGACAGACAGATAGATACTAAAAGCCAAGAGCAAGGTTAAAGGAAGATGAGCAGACAGACAGATAGATACTAAAAGACAAGGGCAGGGTTAAAGGGAGATGAGCAGACAGACAGACAGATACTAAAAGACAAGGGCAGGGTTAAAGGAAGATGAGCAGACAGACATATAGATACTAAAAGACAAGGGCAGGGTTGAAGGAAGATGAGCAGACAGACAGATACTAAAAGACAAGAGCAGGGTTGAAGGAAGATGAGCAGACAGACAGATAGATACTAAAAGAGAAGGGCAGGGTTGAAGGAAGATGAGCAGACAGACAGATAGATACTAAAAGACAAGGGCAGGGTTGAAGGAAGATGACCAGACAGACAGACAGATACTAAAAGACAAGGGCAGGGTTAAAGGAAGATGAGCAGACAGACAGATACTAAAAGACAAGGGCAGGGTTAAAGGAAGATGAGCAGACAGACAGATACTAAAAGACAAGGGCAGGGTTGAAGGAAGATGAGCAGACAGACATATAGATACTAAAAGCCAAGAGCAGGGTTAAAGGGAGATGAGCAGACAGAGAGATAGATACTAAAAGACAAGGGCAGGGTTGAAGGAAGATGAGCAGACAGAGAGATAGATACTAAAAGACAAGGGCAGGGTTGAAGGAAGATGACCAGACAGACAGATACTAAAAGACAAGGGCAGGGTTGAAGGAAGATGAGCAGACAGACAGATACTAAAAGACAAGGGCAGGGTTGAAGGAAGATGAGCAGACAGACAGATACTAAAAGACAAGGGCAGGGTTGAAGGAAGATGAGCAGACAGACATATAGATACTAAAAGACAAGGGCAGGGTTGAAGGAAGATGAGCAGACAGACAGATACTAAAAGACAAGGGCAGGGTTGAAGGAAGATGAGCAGACAGACAGATACTAAAAGACAAGGGCAGGGTTGAAGGAAGATGAGCAGACAGACAGACAGATACTAAAAGACAAGGGCAGGGTTAAAGGGAGATGAGCAGACAGAGAGATAGATACTAAAAGACAAGGGCAGGGTTGAAGGAAGATGAGCAGACAGATAGATACTAAAAGACAAGGGCAGGGTTGAAGGAGGATGAGCAGACAGACAGATACTAAAAGACAAGGGCAGGGTTGAAGGAAGATGAGCAGACAGACAGATACTAAAAGACAAGGGCAGGGTTGAAGGAAGATGAGCAGACAGACAGATAGATACTAAAAGACAAGAGCAGGGTTGAAGGAAGATGAGCAGACAGACAGATAGATACTAAAAGACAAGGGCAGGGTTGAAGGAAGATGAGCAGACAGACAGATAGATACTAAAAGACAAGGGCAGGGTTGAAGGAAGATGAGCAGACAGATAGATACTAAAAGACAAGGGCAGGGTTGAAGGAAGATGAGCAGACAGACAGATACTAAAAGACAAGGGCAGGGTTAAAGGAAGATGAGCAGACAGACAGATACTAAAAGACAAGGGCAGGGTTGAAGGAAGATGAGCAGACAGACAGATACTAAAAGACAAGGGCAGGGTTGAAGGAAGATGAGCAGACAGACATATAGATACTAAAAGACAAGGGCAGGGTTAAAGGGAGATGAGCAGACAGAGAGATAGATACTAAAAGACAAGGGCAGGGTTGAAGGAAGATGAGCAGACAGACAGATAGATACTAAAAGCCAAGAGCAGGGTTGAAGGAAGATGAGCAGACAGACAGATACTAAAAGCCAAGAGCAGGGTTAAAGGGAGATGAGCAGACAGACAGATAGATACTAAAAGACAAGGGCAGGGTTGAAGGAAGATGAGCAGACAGACAGATAGATACTAAAAGCCAAGAGCAGGGTTGAATGAAGATGAGCAGACAGACAGATAGATACTAAAAGCCAAGAGCAAGGTTAAAGGAAGATGAGCAGACAGACAGATAGATACTAAAAGACAAGGGCAGGGTTAAAGGGAGATGAGCAGACAGACAGACAGATACTAAAAGACAAGGGCAGGGTTAAAGGAAGATGAGCAGACAGACATATAGATACTAAAAGACAAGGGCAGGGTTGAAGGAAGATGAGCAGACAGACAGATACTAAAAGACAAGAGCAGGGTTGAAGGAAGATGAGCAGACAGACAGATAGATACTAAAAGAGAAGGGCAGGGTTGAAGGAAGATGAGCAGACAGACAGATACTAAAAGACAAGGGCAGGGTTAAAGGAAGATGAGCAGACAGACAGATACTAAAAGACAAGGGCAGGGTTGAAGGAAGATGAGCAGACAGACATATAGATACTAAAAGCCAAGAGCAGGGTTAAAGGGAGATGAGCAGACAGAGAGATAGATACTAAAAGACAAGGGCAGGGTTGAAGGAAGATGACCAGACAGACAGACAGATACTAAAAGACAAGGGCAGGGTTAAAGGAAGATGAGCAGACAGACAGATACTAAAAGACAAGGGCAGGGTTAAAGGAAGATGAGCAGACAGACAGATACTAAAAGACAAGGGCAGGGTTGAAGGAAGATGAGCAGACAGACATATAGATACTAAAAGCCAAGAGCAGGGTTAAAGGGAGATGAGCAGACAGAGAGATAGATACTAAAAGACAAGGGCAGGGTTGAAGGAAGATGAGCAGACAGAGAGATAGATACTAAAAGACAAGGGCAGGGTTGAAGGAAGATGACCAGACAGACAGATACTAAAAGACAAGGGCAGGGTTGAAGGAAGATGAGCAGACAGAGAGATAGATACTAAAAGAGAAGGGCAGGGTTGAAGGAAGATGAGCAGACAGACAGATACTAAAAGACAAGGGCAGGGTTAAAGGGAGATGAGCAGACAGACAGATAGATACTAAAAGACAAGGGCAGGGTTGAAGGAAGATGAGCAGACAGACAGATAGATACTAAAAGCCAAGAGCAGGGTTGAATGAAGATGAGCAGACAGACAGATAGATACTAAAAGCCAAGAGCAAGGTTAAAGGAAGATGAGCAGACAGACAGATAGATACTAAAAGACAAGGGCAGGGTTAAAGGGAGATGAGCAGACAGACAGACAGATACTAAAAGACAAGGGCAGGGTTAAAGGAAGATGAGCAGACAGACATATAGATACTAAAAGACAAGGGCAGGGTTGAAGGAAGATGAGCAGACAGACAGATACTAAAAGACAAGAGCAGGGTTGAAGGAAGATGAGCAGACAGACAGATAGATACTAAAAGAGAAGGGCAGGGTTGAAGGAAGATGAGCAGACAGACAGATAGATACTAAAAGACAAGGGCAGGGTTGAAGGAAGATGACCAGACAGACAGACAGATACTAAAAGACAAGGGCAGGGTTAAAGGAAGATGAGCAGACAGACAGATACTAAAAGACAAGGGCAGGGTTAAAGGAAGATGAGCAGACAGACAGATACTAAAAGACAAGGGCAGGGTTGAAGGAAGATGAGCAGACAGACAGATACTAAAAGACAAGGGCAGGGTTGAAGGAAGATGAGCAGACAGACATATAGATACTAAAAGACAAGGGCAGGGTTGAAGGAAGATGAGCAGACAGACAGATACTAAAAGACAAGGGCAGGGTTGAAGGAAGATGAGCAGACAGACAGATACTAAAAGACAAGGGCAGGGTTGAAGGAAGATGAGCAGACAGACAGACAGATACTAAAAGACAAGGGCAGGGTTAAAGGGAGATGAGCAGACAGAGAGATAGATACTAAAAGACAAGGGCAGGGTTGAAGGAAGATGAGCAGACAGATAGATACTAAAAGACAAGGGCAGGGTTGAAGGAGGATGAGCAGACAGACAGATACTAAAAGACAAGGGCAGGGTTGAAGGAAGATGAGCAGACAGACAGATACTAAAAGACAAGGGCAGGGTTGAAGGAAGATGAGCAGACAGACAGATAGATACTAAAAGACAAGAGCAGGGTTGAAGGAAGATGAGCAGACAGACAGATAGATACTAAAAGACAAGGGCAGGGTTGAAGGAAGATGAGCAGACAGACAGATAGATACTAAAAGACAAGGGCAGGGTTGAAGGAAGATGAGCAGACAGATAGATACTAAAAGACAAGGGCAGGGTTGAAGGAAGATGAGCAGACAGACAGATACTAAAAGACAAGGGCAGGGTTAAAGGAAGATGAGCAGACAGACATATAGATACTAAAAGACAAGGGCAGGGTTAAAGGGAGATGAGCAGACAGAGAGATAGATACTAAAAGACAAGGGCAGGGTTGAAGGAAGATGAGCAGACAGACAGATAGATACTAAAAGACAAGGGCAGGGTTGAAGGAAGATGAGCAGACAGACAGATACAAAAAGACAAGGGCAGGGTTAAAGGAAGATGAGCAGACAGACAGATACTAAAAGACAAGGGCAGGGTTGAATGAAGATGAGTAGACAGACATATAGATACTAAAAGACAAGGGCAGGGTTGAAGGAAGATGAGCAGACAGACAGATAGATACTAAAAGACAAGGGCAGGGTTGAAGGAAGATGAGCAGACAGATAGATACTAAAAGACAAGGGCAGGGTTGAAGGAAGATGAGCAGACAGACAGATACTAAAAGACAAGGGCAGGGTTAAAGGAAGATGAGCAGACAGACAGATAGATACTAAAAGACAAGGGCAGGGTTAAAGGAAGATGAGCAGACAGACAGATAGATACTAAAAGACAAGGGCAGGGTTAAAGGAAGATGAGCAGACAGACATATAGATACTAAAAGACAAGGGCAGGGTTAAAGGAAGATGAGCAGACAGACAGATACTAAAAGACAAGGGCAGGGTTGAAGGAAGATGAGCAGACAGACAGACAGATACTAAAAGACAAGAGCAGGGTTGAAGGAAGATGAGCAGACAGACAGATAGATACTAAAAGACAAGGGCAGGGTTAAAGGAAGATGAGCAGACAGATAGATACTAAAAGACAAGGGCAGGGTTGAAGGAAGATGAGCAGACAGACAGATAGATACTAAAAGACAAGGGCAGGGTTAAAGGGAGATGAGCAGACAGACAGACAGATACTAAAAGACAAGGGCAGGGTTAAAGGAAGATGAGCAGACAGACATATAGATACTAAAAGACAAGGGCAGGGTTGAAGGAAGATGAGCAGACAGACAGATACTAAAAGACAAGAGCAGGGTTGAAGGAAGATGAGCAGACAGACAGATAGATACTAAAAGAGAAGGGCAGGGTTGAAGGAAGATGAGCAGACAGACAGATAGATACTAAAAGACAAGGGCAGGGTTGAAGGAAGATGACCAGACAGACAGACAGATACTAAAAGACAAGGGCAGGGTTAAAGGAAGATGAGCAGACAGACAGATACTAAAAGACAAGGGCAGGGTTAAAGGAAGATGAGCAGACAGACAGATACTAAAAGACAAGGGCAGGGTTGAAGGAAGATGAGCAGACAGACATATAGATACTAAAAGCCAAGAGCAGGGTTAAAGGGAGATGAGCAGACAGAGAGATAGATACTAAAAGACAAGGGCAGGGTTGAAGGAAGATGAGCAGACAGAGAGATAGATACTAAAAGACAAGGGCAGGGTTGAAGGAAGATGACCAGACAGACAGATACTAAAAGACAAGGGCAGGGTTGAAGGAAGATGAGCAGACAGACAGATACTAAAAGACAAGGGCAGGGTTGAAGGAAGATGAGCAGACAGACAGATACTAAAAGACAAGGGCAGGGTTGAAGGAAGATGAGCAGACAGACATATAGATACTAAAAGACAAGGGCAGGGTTGAAGGAAGATGAGTAGACAGACAGATACTAAAAGACAAGGGCAGGGTTGAAGGAAGATGAGCAGACAGACAGATACTAAAAGACAAGGGCAGGGTTGAAGGAAGATGAGCAGACAGACAGACAGATACTAAAAGACAAGGGCAGGGTTAAAGGGAGATGAGCAGACAGAGAGATAGATACTAAAAGACAAGGGCAGGGTTGAAGGAAGATGAGCAGACAGATAGATACTAAAAGACAAGGGCAGGGTTGAAGGAGGATGAGCAGACAGACAGATACTAAAAGACAAGGGCAGGGTTGAAGGAAGATGAGCAGACAGACAGATACTAAAAGACAAGGGCAGGGTTGAAGGAAGATGAGCAGACAGACAGATAGATACTAAAAGACAAGAGCAGGGTTGAAGGAAGATGAGCAGACAGACAGATAGATACTAAAAGACAAGGGCAGGGTTGAAGGAAGATGAGCAGACAGACAGATAGATACTAAAAGACAAGGGCAGGGTTGAAGGAAGATGAGCAGACAGATAGATACTAAAAGACAAGGGCAGGGTTGAAGGAAGATGAGCAGACAGACAGATACTAAAAGACAAGGGCAGGGTTAAAGGAAGATGAGCAGACAGACAGATACTAAAAGACAAGGGCAGGGTTGAAGGAAGATGAGCAGACAGACAGATACTAAAAGACAAGGGCAGGGTTGAAGGAAGATGAGCAGACAGACATATAGATACTAAAAGACAAGGGCAGGGTTAAAGGGAGATGAGCAGACAGAGAGATAGATACTAAAAGACAAGGGCAGGGTTGAAGGAAGATGAGCAGACAGACAGATAGATACTAAAAGCCAAGAGCAGGGTTGAAGGAAGATGAGCAGACAGACAGATACTAAAAGCCAAGAGCAGGGTTAAAGGGAGATGAGCAGACAGACAGATAGATACTAAAAGACAAGGGCAGGGTTGAAGGAAGATGAGCAGACAGACAGATAGATACTAACAGCCAAGAGCAGGGTTGAATGAAGATGAGCAGACAGACAGATAGATACTAAAAGCCAAGAGCAAGGTTAAAGGAAGATGAGCAGACAGACAGATAGATACTAAAAGACAAGGGCAGGGTTAAAGGGAGATGAGCAGACAGACAGACAGATACTAAAAGACAAGGGCAGGGTTAAAGGAAGATGAGCAGACAGACATATAGATACTAAAAGACAAGGGCAGGGTTGAAGGAAGATGAGCAGACAGACAGATACTAAAAGACAAGAGCAGGGTTGAAGGAAGATGAGCAGACAGACAGATAGATACTAAAAGAGAAGGGCAGGGTTGAAGGAAGATGAGCAGACAGACAGATAGATACTAAAAGACAAGGGCAGGGTTGAAGGAAGATGACCAGACAGACAGACAGATACTAAAAGACAAGGGCAGGGTTAAAGGAAGATGAGCAGACAGACAGATACTAAAAGACAAGGGCAGGGTTAAAGGAAGATGAGCAGACAGACAGATACTAAAAGACAAGGGCAGGGTTGAAGGAAGATGAGCAGACAGACATATAGATACTAAAAGCCAAGAGCAGGGTTAAAGGGAGATGAGCAGACAGAGAGATAGATACTAAAAGACAAGGGCAGGGTTGAAGGAAGATGAGCAGACAGAGAGATAGATACTAAAAGACAAGGGCAGGGTTGAAGGAAGATGACCAGACAGACAGATACTAAAAGACAAGGGCAGGGTTGAAGGAAGATGAGCAGACAGACAGATACTAAAAGACAAGGGCAGGGTTGAAGGAAGATGAGCAGACAGACAGATACTAAAAGACAAGGGCAGGGTTGAAGGAAGATGACCAGACAGATAGATACTAACAGACAAGGGCAGGGTTGAAGGAAGATGAGCAGACAGACAGATACTAAAAGACAAGGGCAGGGTTAAAGGAAGATGAGCAGACAGACATATAGATACTAAAAGACAAGGGCAGGGTTAAAGGGAGATGAGCAGACAGAGAGATAGATACTAAAAGACAAGGGCAGGGTTGAAGGAAGATGAGCAGACAGACAGATAGATACTAAAAGACAAGGGCAGGGTTGAAGGAAGATGAGCAGACAGACAGATACAAAAAGACAAGGGCAGGGTTAAAGGAAGATGAGCAGACAGACAGATACTAAAAGACAAGGGCAGGGTTGAATGAAGATGAGTAGACAGACATATAGATACTAAAAGACAAGGGCAGGGTTGAAGGAAGATGAGCAGACAGACAGATAGATACTAAAAGACAAGGGCAGGGTTGAAGGAAGATGAGCAGACAGATAGATACTAAAAGACAAGGGCAGGGTTGAAGGAAGATGAGCAGACAGACAGATACTAAAAGACAAGGGCAGGGTTAAAGGAAGATGAGCAGACAGACAGATAGATACTAAAAGACAAGGGCAGGGTTAAAGGAAGATGAGCAGACAGACAGATAGATACTAAAAGACAAGGGCAGGGTTAAAGGAAGATGAGCAGACAGACATATAGATACTAAAAGACAAGGGCAGGGTTAAAGGAAGATGAGCAGACAGACAGATACTAAAAGACAAGGGCAGGGTTGAAGGAAGATGAGCAGACAGACAGACAGATACTAAAAGACAAGAGCAGGGTTGAAGGAAGATGAGCAGACAGACAGATAGATACTAAAAGACAAGGGCAGGGTTAAAGGAAGATGAGCAGACAGATAGATACTAAAAGACAAGGGCAGGGTTGAAGGAAGATGAGCAGACAGACAGATAGATACTAAAAGACAAGGGCAGGGTTAAAGGGAGATGAGCAGACAGACAGACAGATACTAAAAGACAAGGGCAGGGTTAAAGGAAGATGAGCAGACAGACATATAGATACTAAAAGACAAGGGCAGGGTTGAAGGAAGATGAGCAGACAGACAGATACTAAAAGACAAGAGCAGGGTTGAAGGAAGATGAGCAGACAGACAGATAGATACTAAAAGAGAAGGGCAGGGTTGAAGGAAGATGAGCAGACAGACAGATAGATACTAAAAGACAAGGGCAGGGTTGAAGGAAGATGACCAGACAGACAGACAGATACTAAAAGACAAGGGCAGGGTTAAAGGAAGATGAGCAGACAGACAGATACTAAAAGACAAGGGCAGGGTTAAAGGAAGATGAGCAGACAGACAGATACTAAAAGACAAGGGCAGGGTTGAAGGAAGATGAGCAGACAGACATATAGATACTAAAAGCCAAGAGCAGGGTTAAAGGGAGATGAGCAGACAGAGAGATAGATACTAAAAGACAAGGGCAGGGTTGAAGGAAGATGAGCAGACAGAGAGATAGATACTAAAAGACAAGGGCAGGGTTGAAGGAAGATGACCAGACAGACAGATACTAAAAGACAAGGGCAGGGTTGAAGGAAGATGAGCAGACAGACAGATACTAAAAGACAAGGGCAGGGTTGAAGGAAGATGAGCAGACAGACAGATACTAAAAGACAAGGGCAGGGTTGAAGGAAGATGAGCAGACAGACATATAGATACTAAAAGACAAGGGCAGGGTTGAAGGAAGATGAGCAGACAGACAGATACTAAAAGACAAGGGCAGGGTTGAAGGAAGATGAGCAGACAGACAGATACTAAAAGACAAGGGCAGGGTTGAAGGAAGATGAGCAGACAGACAGACAGATACTAAAAGACAAGGGCAGGGTTAAAGGGAGATGAGCAGACAGAGAGATAGATACTAAAAGACAAGGGCAGGGTTGAAGGAAGATGAGCAGACAGATAGATACTAAAAGACAAGGGCAGGGTTGAAGGAGGATGAGCAGACAGACAGATACTAAAAGACAAGGGCAGGGTTGAAGGAAGATGAGCAGACAGACAGATACTAAAAGACAAGGGCAGGGTTGAAGGAAGATGAGCAGACAGACAGATAGATACTAAAAGACAAGAGCAGGGTTGAAGGAAGATGAGCAGACAGACAGATAGATACTAAAAGACAAGGGCAGGGTTGAAGGAAGATGAGCAGACAGACAGATAGATACTAAAAGACAAGGGCAGGGTTGAAGGAAGATGAGCAGACAGATAGATACTAAAAGACAAGGGCAGGGTTGAAGGAAGATGAGCAGACAGACAGATACTAAAAGACAAGGGCAGGGTTAAAGGAAGATGAGCAGACAGACAGATACTAAAAGACAAGGGCAGGGTTGAAGGAAGATGAGCAGACAGACAGATACTAAAAGACAAGGGCAGGGTTGAAGGAAGATGAGCAGACAGACATATAGATACTAAAAGACAAGGGCAGGGTTAAAGGGAGATGAGCAGACAGAGAGATAGATACTAAAAGACAAGGGCAGGGTTGAAGGAAGATGAGCAGACAGACAGATAGATACTAAAAGCCAAGAGCAGGGTTGAAGGAAGATGAGCAGACAGACAGATACTAAAAGCCAAGAGCAGGGTTAAAGGGAGATGAGCAGACAGACAGATAGATACTAAAAGACAAGGGCAGGGTTGAAGGAAGATGAGCAGACAGACAGATAGATACTAACAGCCAAGAGCAGGGTTGAATGAAGATGAGCAGACAGACAGATAGATACTAAAAGCCAAGAGCAAGGTTAAAGGAAGATGAGCAGACAGACAGATAGATACTAAAAGACAAGGGCAGGGTTAAAGGGAGATGAGCAGACAGACAGACAGATACTAAAAGACAAGGGCAGGGTTAAAGGAAGATGAGCAGACAGACATATAGATACTAAAAGACAAGGGCAGGGTTGAAGGAAGATGAGCAGACAGACAGATACTAAAAGACAAGAGCAGGGTTGAAGGAAGATGAGCAGACAGACAGATAGATACTAAAAGAGAAGGGCAGGGTTGAAGGAAGATGAGCAGACAGACAGATAGATACTAAAAGACAAGGGCAGGGTTGAAGGAAGATGACCAGACAGACAGACAGATACTAAAAGACAAGGGCAGGGTTAAAGGAAGATGAGCAGACAGACAGATACTAAAAGACAAGGGCAGGGTTAAAGGAAGATGAGCAGACAGACAGATACTAAAAGACAAGGGCAGGGTTGAAGGAAGATGAGCAGACAGACATATAGATACTAAAAGCCAAGAGCAGGGTTAAAGGGAGATGAGCAGACAGAGAGATAGATACTAAAAGACAAGGGCAGGGTTGAAGGAAGATGAGCAGACAGAGAGATAGATACTAAAAGACAAGGGCAGGGTTGAAGGAAGATGACCAGACAGACAGATACTAAAAGACAAGGGCAGGGTTGAAGGAAGATGAGCAGACAGACAGATACTAAAAGACAAGGGCAGGGTTGAAGGAAGATGAGCAGACAGACAGATACTAAAAGACAAGGGCAGGGTTGAAGGAAGATGAGCAGACAGACATATAGATACTAAAAGACAAGGGCAGGGTTGAAGGAAGATGAGCAGACAGACAGATACTAAAAGACAAGGGCAGGGTTGAAGGAAGATGAGCAGACAGACAGATACTAAAAGACAAGGGCAGGGTTGAAGGAAGATGAGCAGACAGACAGACAGATACTAAAAGACAAGGGCAGGGTTAAAGGGAGATGAGCAGACAGAGAGATAGATACTAAAAGACAAGGGCAGGGTTGAAGGAAGATGAGCAGACAGATAGATACTAAAAGACAAGGGCAGGGTTGAAGGAGGATGAGCAGACAGACAGATACTAAAAGACAAGGGCAGGGTTGAAGGAAGATGAGCAGACAGACAGATACTAAAAGACAAGGGCAGGGTTGAAGGAAGATGAGCAGACAGACAGATAGATACTAAAAGACAAGAGCAGGGTTGAAGGAAGATGAGCAGACAGACAGATAGATACTAAAAGACAAGGGCAGGGTTGAAGGAAGATGAGCAGACAGACAGATAGATACTAAAAGACAAGGGCAGGGTTGAAGGAAGATGAGCAGACAGATAGATACTAAAAGACAAGGGCAGGGTTGAAGGAAGATGAGCAGACAGACAGATACTAAAAGACAAGGGCAGGGTTAAAGGAAGATGAGCAGACAGACATATAGATACTAAAAGACAAGGGCAGGGTTAAAGGGAGATGAGCAGACAGAGAGATAGATACTAAAAGACAAGGGCAGGGTTGAAGGAAGATGAGCAGACAGACAGATAGATACTAAAAGCCAAGAGCAAGGTTAAAGGAAGATGAGCAGACAGACAGATAGATACTAAAAGACAAGGGCAGGGTTAAAGGGAGATGAGCAGACAGACAGACAGATACTAAAAGACAAGGGCAGGGTTAAAGGAAGATGAGCAGACAGACATATAGATACTAAAAGACAAGGGCAGGGTTGAAGGAAGATGAGCAGACAGACAGATACTAAAAGACAAGAGCAGGGTTGAAGGAAGATGAGCAGACAGACAGATAGATACTAAAAGAGAAGGGCAGGGTTGAAGGAAGATGAGCAGACAGACAGATAGATACTAAAAGACAAGGGCAGGGTTGAAGGAAGATGACCAGACAGACAGACAGATACTAAAAGACAAGGGCAGGGTTAAAGGAAGATGAGCAGACAGACAGATACTAAAAGACAAGGGCAGGGTTAAAGGAAGATGAGCAGACAGACAGATACTAAAAGACAAGGGCAGGGTTGAAGGGAGATGAGCAGACAGACATATAGATACTAAAAGCCAAGAGCAGGGTTAAAGGGAGATGAGCAGACAGAGAGATAGATACTAAAAGACAAGGGCAGGGTTGAAGGAAGATGAGCAGACAGAGAGATAGATACTAAAAGACAAGGGCAGGGTTGAAGGAAGATGACCAGACAGACAGATACTAAAAGACAAGGGCAGGGTTGAAGGAAGATGAGCAGACAGACAGATACTAAAAGACAAGGGCAGGGTTGAAGGAAGATGAGCAGACAGACAGATACTAAAAGACAAGGGCAGGGTTGAAGGAAGATGAGCAGACAGACATATAGATACTAAAAGACAAGGGCAGGGTTGAAGGAAGATGAGCAGACAGACAGATACTAAAAGACAAGGGCAGGGTTGAAGGAAGATGAGCAGACAGACAGATACTAAAAGACAAGGGCAGGGTTGAAGGAAGATGAGCAGACAGACAGACAGATACTAAAAGACAAGGGCAGGGTTAAAGGGAGATGAGCAGACAGAGAGATAGATACTAAAAGACAAGGGCAGGGTTGAAGGAAGATGAGCAGACAGATAGATACTAAAAGACAAGGGCAGGGTTGAAGGAGGATGAGCAGACAGACAGATACTAAAAGACAAGGGCAGGGTTGAAGGAAGATGAGCAGACAGACAGATACTAAAAGACAAGGGCAGGGTTGAAGGAAGATGAGCAGACAGACAGATAGATACTAAAAGACAAGAGCAGGGTTGAAGGAAGATGAGCAGACAGACAGATAGATACTAAAAGACAAGGGCAGGGTTGAAGGAAGATGAGCAGACAGACAGATAGATACTAAAAGACAAGGGCAGGGTTGAAGGAAGATGAGCAGACAGATAGATACTAAAAGACAAGGGCAGGGTTGAAGGAAGATGAGCAGACAGACAGATACTAAAAGACAAGGGCAGGGTTAAAGGAAGATGAGCAGACAGACATATAGATACTAAAAGACAAGGGCAGGGTTAAAGGGAGATGAGCAGACAGAGAGATAGATACTAAAAGACAAGGGCAGGGTTGAAGGAAGATGAGCAGACAGACAGATAGATACTAAAAGACAAGGGCAGGGTTGAAGGAAGATGAGCAGACAGACAGATACAAAAAGACAAGGGCAGGGTTAAAGGAAGATGAGCAGACAGACAGATACTAAAAGACAAGGGCAGGGTTGAATGAAGATGAGTAGACAGACATATAGATACTAAAAGACAAGGGCAGGGTTGAAGGAAGATGAGCAGACAGACAGATAGATACTAAAAGACAAGGGCAGGGTTGAAGGAAGATGAGCAGACAGATAGATACTAAAAGACAAGGGCAGGGTTGAAGGAAGATGAGCAGACAGACAGATACTAAAAGACAAGGGCAGGGTTAAAGGAAGATGAGCAGACAGACAGATAGATACTAAAAGACAAGGGCAGGGTTAAAGGAAGATGAGCAGACAGACAGATAGATACTAAAAGACAAGGGCAGGGTTAAAGGAAGATGAGCAGACAGACATATAGATACTAAAAGACAAGGGCAGGGTTAAAGGAAGATGAGCAGACAGACAGATACTAAAAGACAAGGGCAGGGTTAAAGGAAGATGAGCAGACAGACAGACAGATACTAAAAGACAAGAGCAGGGTTGAAGGAAGATGAGCAGACAGACAGATAGATACTAAAAGACAAGGGCAGGGTTAAAGGAAGATGAGCAGACAGATAGATACTAAAAGACAAGGGCAGGGTTGAAGGAAGATGAGCAGACAGACAGATAGATACTAAAAGACAAGGGCAGGGTTAAAGGAAGATGAGCAGACAGATAGATACTAAAAGACAAGGGCAGGGTTGAAGGCGGATGAGCAGACAGACAGATAGATACTAAAAGACAAGGGCAGGGTTGAAGGAAGATGAGCAGACAGACAGATAGATACTAAAAGACAAGGGCAGGGTTGAAGGAAGATGAGCAGACAGACAGATACTAAAAGACAAGGGCAGGGTTGAAGGGAGATGAGCAGACAGACAGACAGATACTAAAAGACAAGAGCAGGGTTGAAGGAAGATGAGCAGACAGACAGACAGATACTAAAAGACAAGAGCAGGGTTGAAGGAAGATGAGCAGACAGACAGACAGATACTAAAAGACAAGAGCAGGGTTGAAGGAAGATGAGCAGACAGACAGACAGATACTAAAAGACAAGGGCAGGGTTAAAGGAAAATGAGCAGACAGACAGACAGATACTAAAAGACAAGAGCAGGGTTGAATGAAGATGAGTAGACAGACATATAGATACTAAAAGACAAGGGCAGGGTTGAAGGAAGATGAGCAGACAGACAGATAGATACTAAAAGACAAGGGCAGGGTTGAAGGAAGATGAGCAGACAGATAGATACTAAAAGACAAGGGCAGGGTTGAAGGAAGATGAGCAGACAGACAGATACTAAAAGACAAGGGCAGGGTTAAAGGAAGATGAGCAGACAGACAGATAGATACTAAAAGACAAGGGCAGGGTTAAAGGAAGATGAGCAGACAGACAGATAGATACTAAAAGACAAGGGCAGGGTTAAAGGAAGATGAGCAGACAGACATATAGATACTAAAAGACAAGGGCAGGGTTAAAGGAAGATGAGCAGACAGACAGATACTAAAAGACAAGGGCAGGGTTAAAGGAAGATGAGCAGACAGACAGACAGATACTAAAAGACAAGAGCAGGGTTGAAGGAAGATGAGCAGACAGACAGATAGATACTAAAAGACAAGGGCAGGGTTAAAGGAAGATGAGCAGACAGATAGATACTAAAAGACAAGGGCAGGGTTGAAGGAAGATGAGCAGACAGACAGATAGATACTAAAAGACAAGGGCAGGGTTAAAGGAAGATGAGCAGACAGATAGATACTAAAAGACAAGGGCAGGGTTGAAGGCGGATGAGCAGACAGACAGATAGATACTAAAAGACAAGGGCAGGGTTGAAGGAAGATGAGCAGACAGACAGATAGATACTAAAAGACAAGGGCAGGGTTGAAGGAAGATGAGCAGACAGACAGATACTAAAAGACAAGGGCAGGGTTGAAGGGAGATGAGCAGACAGACAGACAGATACTAAAAGACAAGAGCAGGGTTGAAGGAAGATGAGCAGACAGACAGACAGATACTAAAAGACAAGAGCAGGGTTGAAGGAAGATGAGCAGACAGACAGACAGATACTAAAAGACAAGAGCAGGGTTGAAGGAAGATGAGCAGACAGACAGACAGATACTAAAAGACAAGGGCAGGGTTAAAGGAAAATGAGCAGACAGACAGACAGATACTAAAAGACAAGAGCAGGGTTGAAGGAAGATGAGCAGACAGACAGACAGATACTAAAAGACAAGAGCAGGATTGAAGGGAGATGAGCAGACAGACAGATAGATACTAAAAGACAAGGGCAGGGTTGAAGGAAGATGACCAGACAGACAGACAGATACTAAAAGCCAAGAGCAGGGTTGAAGGGATGTGAAGGTCAGGAGGGGGAATTGAGGGCCCAGCTTTGAACAAACTGAAAGACTGGATGTAGCCAGAGAACAGGGGACGATACAGAACAGATGAAGAGAAACGCTACATCATGTGTGAAGGAATAATAACATTATTCCCTCATTTAGGGGAAGACCTAGTCAGCTGTCCAACTGAATGTATTCAACTGCAATGTGTCTTCCGCATTTAACCCAACCCCTCTGAATCTGCTGCCTTTATCCACATCCACGGCACCTGGGGAACAGTGGGTTAACTGCCTTGTTCAGGGCCCAGGGAACAGTGGGTTAACTGCCTTGTTCAGGGCCCAGGGAACAGTGGGTTAACTGCCTTGTTCAGGGCCCAGGGAACAGTGGGTTAACTGCCTTGTTCAGGGCCCAGGGAACAGTGGGTTAACTGCCTTGTTTAGGGCCCAGGGAACAGTGGGGTAACTGCCTTGTTCAGGGCCCAGGGAACAGTGGGTTAACTGCCTTGTTCAGGGCCCGGGGAACAGTGGGTTTAACTGCCTTGCTCAGGGCCCAGGGAACAGTGGGTTAACTGCCTTGTTCAGGGCCCGGGGAACAGTGGGTTAACTGCCTTGTTCAGGGCCCAGGGAACAGTGGGTTAACTGCCTTGCTCAGGGCCCAGGGAACAGTGGGTTAACTGCCTTGCTCAGGGCCCAGGGAACAGTGGGTTAACTGCCTTGCTCAGGGCCCAGGGAACAGTGGGTTAACTGCCTTGTTCAGGGTCCAGGGAACAGTGGGTTAACTGCCTTGCTCAGGGCCCAGGGAACAGTGGGTTAACTGCCTTGTTCAGGGCCCAGGGAACAGTGGCTTAACTGCCTTGCTCAGGGGTAGAACAGCACATTTTTACCCTGTCAGGGATTCGATCCAGCAACCTTTACTGGTCCAACGCTCTAACCACTAGGCTACCTGCTTAGGAATTTAACAAATGCTCTTATCCAGAGTAACTTACAAAAGCAATTAAGGTTCAGTGCCTTGCTCAAGGGCACATCAACAGACTTTTCGACTAGTCGGATTGAGGATTTGAACAAGCAACCTTTCGGTCACTGGCTCACCTGCTCTTAACCCTAGGTGAGGAGGAGAGGAGGAGGAGAGGAGGAGAGGGAGGAGGAGAGGAAGAGGAGGTGAGGAGGAGGGTGAATGAGGAGAAAACTTTAAACAAACTGGACAGGGAATGCTAGAGAACAGATGAGTAGTAGAACAGAGAAAAATATTAACGCCACAACACGATGAGTCATAAGGGGAATGAGGGGAGTTGATGATACCTCTGAATGAGGGGAGTTGATGATACCTCTGAATGAGGGGAGGTTGATGATACCTCTGAATGAGGGGAGTTGATGATACCTCTGAATGAGGGGATGTTGATGATACCTCTGAATGAGGGGAGTTGATGATACCTCTGAATGAGGGGATGTTGATGATACCTCTGAATGAGGGGAGTTGATGATACCTCTGAATGAGGGGAGTTGATGATACCTCTGAATGAGGGGGAGTTGATGATACCTCTGAATGAGGGGATGTTGATGATACCTCTGAATGAGGGGAGTTGATGATACCTCTGAATGAGGGGATGTTGATGATACCTCTGAATGAGGGGAGTTGATGATACCTCTGAATGAGGGGAGTTGATGATACCTCTGAATGAGGGGATGTTGATGATACCTCTGAATGAGGGGAGTTGATGATCCCTCTGAATGAGGGGAGTTGATGATCCCTCTGAATGAGGGGAGTTGATGATACCTCTGAATGAGGGGAGTTGATGATACCTCTGAATGAGGGGAGTTGATGATACCTCTGAATGAGGGGAGTTGATGATACCTCTGAATGAGGGGAGTTGATGATACCTCTGAATGAGGGGGAGTTGATGATACCTCTGAATGAGGGGGAGTTGATGATACCTCTTAATGAGGGGCGTTGATGATACCTCTGAATGAGGGGAGTTGATGATACCTCTGAATGAGGGGAGTTGATGATACCTCTGAATGAGGGGATGTTGATGATACCTCTGAATGAGGGGAGTTGATGATACCTCTGAATGAGGGGATGTTGATGATACCTCTGAATGAGGGGAGTTGATGATACCTCTGAATGAGGGGATGTTGATGATACCTCTGAATGAGGGGAGTTGATGATACCTCTGAATGAGGGGAGTTGATGATACCTCTGAATGAGGGGGAGTTGATGATACCTCTGAATGAGGGGATGTTGATGATACCTCTGAATGAGGGGAGTTGATGATACCTCTGAATGAGGGGATGTTGATGATACCTCTGAATGAGGGGAGTTGATGATACCTCTGAATGAGGGGAGTTGATGATACCTCTGAATGAGGGGATGTTGATGATACCTCTGAATGAGGGGAGTTGATGATCCCTCTGAATGAGGGGAGTTGATGATCCCTCTGAATGAGGGGAGTTGATGATACCTCTGAATGAGGGGAGTTGATGATACCTCTGAATGAGGGGAGTTGATGATACCTCTGAATGAGGGGAGTTGATGATACCTCTGAATGAGGGGAGTTGATGATACCTCTGAATGAGGGGGAGTTGATGATACCTCTGAATGAGGGGGAGTTGATGATACCTCTTAATGAGGGGCGTTGATGATACCTCTGAATGAGGGGAGTTGATGATACCTCTGAATGAGGGGAGTTGATGATACCTCTGAATGAGGGGATGTTGATGATACCTCTGAATGAGGGGAGTTGATGATACCTCTGAATGAGGGGATGTTGATGATACCTCTGAATGAGGGGAGTTGATGATACCTCTGAATGAGGGGAGTTGATGATACCTCTGAATGAGGGGAGTTGATGATACCTCTGAATGAGGGGATGTTGATGATACCTCTGAATGAGGGGAGTTGATGATACCTCTGAATGAGGGGAGTTGATGATACCTCTGAATGAGGGGATGTTGATGATACCTCTGAATGAGGGGATGTTGATGATACCTCTGAATGAGGGGAGTTGATGATACCTCTGAATGAGGGGAGTTGATGATACCTCAGAATGAGGGGAGTTGATGATATCTCTGAATGAGGTGATGTTGATGATACCTCTGAATGAGGGGATGTTTCTAACAGTATGTGGCAGGTGTATAATCAGAGCAGCCGCGTACAAGAGTAATTACAGACTGATTACGTCAAGAGAAATGTTTATCAGAGAGAAAACAGATGCCTAGGAGGAGGTGTATACAGACATACAGCAATAGGATTTTATTGTTGTTTTATGGAGTGATTCATACCCTTTATGTTCCAGTTAACAAAGTGTGAAAAAGTAATAATTATCCCAAATAGCAAAAGATCACAAAGCAGGTGCTGGATATCAAATGTTCAATAAAAAGGTGCGGAGTCTCTTTTCCCCTTTCAATAACATTATCCCCTTGCCATTTTGTTTCTTTATTGCATTAAAACTGTACTTGCGAATAGCTTGCATGCAAACTAAGAATTGGAACGGGTATTGAGTTAAAATATGTACATATTTGAGATGATATATAAATAAAAAGGTCTGTATCAGGCTGTTTTGGGGTAAGCAGTGGTCTGGAGGGGCCCACTTAGGCCAACACTGCACCAGCCATACAGCAGTGCACAGCACTATACAGTAGCACACTGTAGTGTAGTGTAGGCTGCAGCAGCAGACACAGCTCAGTGTCAGCCAACTGAACACTGGACTAGAGGAACGTAAGGACACAGTCAACTCTGCTGAGGAGTTCAACGGCCTCTGAACACTATCCGTGTACCAGTTCAGTTATAAACATACGTTACACTTTGCATTTATTTCAGTCAATCTAAGAGGTTACTGGTGATGAAAAAACACTGTCATTGCTACAAGAGAAATCTGCAATACAATGAACTGCCCAGATGAACTGCCCAGATGAACTGCCCAGATGAACTGCCAGATGAACTGCCAGATGAACTGCCAGATGAACTGCCAGATGAACTGCCAGATGAACTGCCCGATGAACTGCCCAGATGAACTGCCCAGATGAACTGCCCAGATGAACTGCCCAGATGAACTGCCCAGATGAACTGCCCAGATGAACTGCAAGACGAACTGCCAGATGAACTGCCCAGCTAAACTGCCAGATGAACTGCCAGATGAACTGCCCAGATGAACTGCCAGATGAACTGCCAGATGAACTGCCAGATGAACTGCCCGATGAACTGCCAGATGAACTGCCCAGATGAACTGCCCAGATGAACTGCCAGATGAACTGCCAGATGAACTGCCAGATGCACTGCCAGATGAACTGCCAGATGAACTGCCAGATGAACAGCCAGATGAACTGCCAGATGAACTGCCCAGATGAACTGCCAGATGAACTGCCCAGATGAACTGCCAGATGAACAGCCAGATGAACTGCCAGATGAACTGCCCAGATGAACTGCCAGATGAACTGCCAGATGAACTGCCAGATGAACTGCCCGATGAACTGCCAGATGAACTGCCCAGATGAACTGCCCAGATGAACTGCCAGATGAACTGCCAGATGAACTGCCAGATGCACTGCCAGATGAACTGCCAGATGAACAGCCAGATGAACTGCCAGATGAACTGCCCAGATGAACTGCCAGATGAACTGCCAGATGAACTGCCCAGATGAACTGCCAGATGAACTGCCCAGATGAACTGCCAGATGAACTGCCAGATGAACTGCCCCGATGAACTGGATAGTGTTCAGAGGCCGTTGAACTCCTCAGCAGAGTTGACTGTGTCCTTACGTTCCTCTAGTCCAGTGTTCAGTTGGCTGACACTGAGCTGTGTCTGCTGCTGCAGCCGATGAACTGCCAGATGAAGAAAAGGATGAAGCCCAACTCAAGAGGTCTAGGGCTCTCGGGTGGCGCAGTGGTCTAAGGCACTGCATTTTAGTGCTAGAGGCGTCACTACAGACCCTGGTTTGATTTCAGGCTGTAGCACAATTGGCCCAGCGTCGTTCGGGGTAGGCCGTCATTGTAAATAAGAAGTCGTTCTTAACTGACTTGCCTAGTTAAATATAAAAAGAGTGTCCTGGATACAGGCCCCAGGTGTAGCAGGAGTCCAGGAGGAGACCCACATGGTGTGAAACGGTATGTGTTGATTCCTTTAGTCACACTTGCTCCACAAGATCCAAGGGGCCTCCAAAATAGCCACTGAAGGGATGATTGGCCATGGATAAGTGTTGATTAGTGGTGTTCTCAGACTCCTCCCTACAGTACATGAACATGTCATATCCTGCCCCACAGGAAATGGATCCCCAGCAGGCGACAGACTCTCCCATCACCACACAGCTGATGACCAGGTGCATCTTGTGACTTCACTGCCTGTCTGCTACTGTCTTTGACATATTTGGTTGTCGAATGTAAAGTTATGTTAAGAGTTACTGCAGGGAAATAGTTCACATGAAAATCATTAAATCATTAAGTTGAAAAAGAACAGAGAGGGTTTTTGAAAGGCGGCCACAAAACATTTTTACACCTTGCCATCTGGTTCTCACTGCTTCACCCTAAAATAGACTGCAGACTGAGCCTGTCCTACAAACAATCCATCTTCCTGTTTGCCCGGACAGGTCTCAAATCTCTACAATCTCTTTTGAGGAAAAAGTGTTTGTGTTATACTTCAGCAGACACGTGTTTGGTCTAGAAACAGCTCTGGAGGTGCTGCTGTATGCTCAGGGAGTGTGTGTTATACCTCAGCAGACACGTGTTTGGTCTAGAGACAGCTCTGGAGGTGCTGCTGTATGCTCAGGGAGTGTGTGTTATACCTCAGCAGACACGTGTTTGGTCTAGAGACAGCTCTGAAGGTGCTGCTGTATGCTCAGGGAGCGTGTGACCATGTATTGTGGGTTGACAAAGTACTGTAGGCACTTTTTTTGTGGTGGTTGAGAGCGCACCGGGATTCAGATTATCTCAGTTTGAATTGAATTTCACTTCCTGAATTGACAAATCCTCATTATTAAACTCGGTATGAAACATGAGGGTTACTGTAATCAGAATGAGAGCAGGGTGGGTAGGCTCTGTCACCTCTCAGAAGATGGAATTCTGACATGGTTGTATTCTGCTTTATTGAATCCTCTTTGATGTATGCCCTCATCAGTGGGAGTGGTAGGGGAGGTGCTAGTGGTAGGGTTTAGGGTGGTAGGGGAGGGGAGGGGCTCACCTTTCAGAAGACAGAATACTTCTATTGTTGTATTAAGGAAGAACGTGAGCAGGAAGGACGTGAGCAGGAAGGACGTGAGCAGGAAGAACGTGAGCAGGAAGAACGTGAGCAGGAAGAACGTGAGCAGGAAGAACGTGAGCAGGAAGGACGTGAGCAGGAAGAACGTGAGCAGGAAGAACGTGAGCAGGAAGAACGTGAGCAGGAAGAACGTGAGCAGGAAGAACGTGAGCAGGAAGAACGTGAGCAGGAAGAACGTGAGCAGGAAGAACGTGAGCAGGAAGAACGTGAGCAGGAAGGACGTGAGCAGGAAGAACGTGAGCAGGAAGAACGTGAGCAGGAAGAACGTGAGCAGGAAGGACGTGAGCAGGAAGAACGTGAGCAGGAAGGACGTGAGCAGGAAGAACGTGAGCAGGAAGGACGTGATCAGGAAGGACGTGAGCAGGAAGAACGTGAGCAGGAAGGACGTGAGCAGGAAGGACGTGAGCAGGAAGGACGTGAGCAGGAAGAACGTGAGCAGGAAGAACGTGAGCAGGAAGGACGTGAGCAGGAAGGACGTGAGCAGGAAGAACGTGAGCAGGAAGAACGTGAGCAGGAAGTACGTGAGCAGGAAGAACGTGAGCAGGAAGAACGTGAGCAGGAAGAACGTGAGCAGGAAGAACGTGAGCAGGAAGAACGTGAGCAGGAAGAACGTGAGCAGGAAGGACGTGAGCAGGAAGGACGTGAGCAGGAAGGACGTGAGCAGGAAGGTCGTGAGCAGGAAGGTCGTGAGCAGGAAGAACGTGAGCAGGAAGAACGTGAGCAGGAAGGACGTGAGCAGGAAGAACGTGAGCAGGAAAAACGTGAGCAGGAAGGACGTGAGCAGGAAGGGGGTCTAGTGGTAGGGTTTAGAGTTAGGGGAGTGTCTAGTGGTAGGGTTTAGAGTTAGGGGAGGGGGTGGGGCAGGGTCGAATAGTAGGGTTTAGGGTAAGGGGAGGAGCTAGTGGTAGGGTTTAGAGTTAGGGGAGGGGCTAGTGGTAGGGTTTAGGGTTAGGGGAGAGGCTAGTGGTAGGGTTTAGAGTTGGGGGAGTGTCTAGTGGTAGGGTTTAGGGTTAGGGGAGGGGGAGGGGAGGGTCTAATAGTAGGGTTTAGAGTTAGGGGAGGGGCTAGTGGTAGGGTTTAGGGTTGGGGGAGTGTCTAGTGGTAGGGTTTAGGGTTAGGGGCGGGGCTAGCGGTAGGGTTTAGAGTTAGGGGCGGGGCGGGGCTAGTGGTAGGGTTTAGGGTTAGGGGCGGGGCTAGCGGTAGGGTTTAGGGTTAGGAGAGGGGCTAGTGGTAGGGTTTAGAGTTAGGGGCGGGGCTAGTGGTAGGGTTTAGAGTTAGGGGCGGGGCTAGTGGTAGGGTTTAGGGTTAGGGGCGGGGCTAGCGGTAGGGTTTAGGGTTAGGAGAGGGGCTAGTGGTAGGGTTTAGAGTTAGGGAAGGGGGTAGGGGAGGGTCTAATAGTAGGGTTTAGGGTTAGGGGAGAGGCTAGTGGTAGGGTTTAGGGTTAGGGGAGGGGCTAGTGGTAGGGTTTAGGGTTAGGAGAGGGGCTAGTGGTAGGGTTTAGAGTTAGGGAAGGGGGTAGGGGAGGGTCTAATAGTAGGGTTTAGGGTTAGGGGAGGGGCTAGTGGTAGGGTTTAGGGTTAGGGGAGGGGCTAGTGGTAGGGTTTAGGGTTAGGGGAGGGGCTAGTGGTAGAGTTTAGGGTTAGGAGAGGGGCTAGTGGTAGGGTTTAGAGTTAGGGAAGGGGGTAGGGGAGGGTCTAATAGTAGGGTTTAGGGTTAGGGGAGGGGATAGTGGTAGGGTTTAGGGTTAGGGGAGGGGCTAGTGGTAGGGTTTAGAGTTAGGGAAGGGGGTAGGGGAGGGTCTAATAGTAGGGTTTAGGGTTAGGGGAGGGGATAGTGGTAGGGTTTAGGGTTGGGGGAGGGTCTAATAGTAGGGTTTAGGGTTAGGGGAGGGGCTAGTGGTAGGGTTTAGGGTTGGGGGAGGGTCTAATAGTAGGGTTTAGGGTTAGGGGAGGGGGTAGGGGAGGGTCTAATAGTAGGGTTTAGGGTTAGGGGAGGGGATAGTGGTAGGGTTTAGGGGAAGGGGAGGGGGTATTGGTAGAGTTTAGGGGAAGGTCTCACCTTCTCTGCTGGTTGAAGAAACAGGTGAAGGATTGGGAGCTGACCTCTTTAGTCCAGTAGTCCTCCCACCACAGAACATTGTCCTTGTTCTTCTGGTTGTCCCTCTCACATGGAGGAACGTACGAGCACTGGGGAGAGAGAGAGAGAGAGAGAGAGAGAGAGGGAGGGGGAGAGAGAGAGAGAGAGAGAGAGAGAGAGAGAGAGAGAGAGATGGAGGGAGGGAGGGAGAGAAAGAGAGAGAGAGTGAGAGCGAGAGGGAGGGAGAGAGAGGGAGAGAGAGAGTGAGAGCGAGAGAGAGAGAGAGAGACAGAGAGAGAGAGTGAGAGCGAGAGAGAGAGAGAGAGAGAGAGAGAGGGAGAGAGAAAGAGAGTGTTATACAGTGCTACCTGTCATAATGTAATGCATCAAGACATATGAAATGGTATCAAACACATCAAACACGTGGTTCCATTGACTCCATTCCAGCCATTATTATGAGCCGCCCTCCCCTCAGCAGCCTCCACTGAGCGTGACATAAACACATTCAAACAGACACTACTGACATAAACACATTCAAACAGACACTACTGACATAAACAGGGCACCAAAAAGCGTACTGTGCATGTGGTTGATAGGGCTACAACAAAGGTCAACCAAGTCATCTTAAGTGCAGATGTAAAAGAGACAAACATTATCCCTTGAAGAATCCATAAGAAGACACTACATGTGAGAACCGTGAGAGATACAGACACTGTCTAGAAGACACTACATGTGAGGACCGTGAGAGATACAGACACTGTTAGAAGACACAACGTGAGAACCGTGAGAGATACAGACACTGTCTAGAAGACACTACATGTGAGAGATACAGACACTGTCTAGAAGACACAACATGAGGACCGTGAGAGATACAGACACTGTTAGAAGACACAACGTGAGAACCGTGAGAGATACAGACACTGTCTAGAAGACACTACATGAGGACCGTGAGAGATACAGGCACTGTCTAGAAGACACTACATGTGAGGACCGTGAGAGATACAGACACTGTCTAGAAGACACAACGTGAGGACCGTGAGAGACACAGACACTGTCTAGAAGACACTACATGTGAGGACCGTGAGAGATACAGACACTGTTAGAAGACACAACGTGAGAACCGTGAGAGATACAGACACTGTCTAGAAGACACTACATGTGAGAGATACAGACACTGTCTAGAAGACACAACATGAGGACCGTGAGAGATACAGACACTGTTAGAAGACACAACGTGAGAACCGTGAGAGATACAGACACTGTCTAGAAGACACTACATGTGAGAGATACAGACACTGTCTAGGAGACACTACATGTGAGGACCGTGAGAGACACAGACACTGTCTAGAAGACACTACATGTGAGAACCGTGAGAGATACAGACACTGTCTAGGAGACACTACATGTGAGAACCGTGAGAGATACAGACACTGTCTAGAAGACACTACATGTGAGAACCGTGAGAGATACAGACACTGTCTAGAAGACACTACATGAGGACCGTGAGAGATACAGGCACTGTCTAGAAGACACTACATGTGAGGACCGTGAGAGATACAGACACTGTCTAGAAGACACTACATGAGGACCGTGAGAGATACAGGCACTGTCTAGGAGACACTACATGTGAGAACCGTGAGAGATACAGACACTGTCTAGGAGACACTACATGTGAGAACCGTGAGAGATACAGACACTGTCTAGAAGACACTACATGAGGACCGTGAGAGATACAGACACTGTCTAGAAGACACTACATGTGAGGACCGTGAGAGATACAGACACTGTCTAGAAGACACAACGTGAGGACCGTGAGAGACACAGACACTGTCTAGAAGACACTACATGTGAGGACCGTGAGAGATAGAGACACTGTCTAGAAGACACTACATGTGAGGACCGTGAGAGATACAGACACTGTCTAGAAGACACTACATGTGAGGACCGTGAGAGACACAGACACTGTCTAGAAGACACAACGTGAGAACCGTGAGAGATACAGACACTGTCTAGAAGACACTACATGTGAGGACCGTGAGAGATACAGACACTGTCTAGAAGACACTACATGTGAGAACCGTGAGAGATACAGACACTGTCTAGAAGACACAACGTGAGAACCGTGAGAGATACAGACACTGTCTAGAAGACACTACATGTGAGAACCGTGAGAGATACAGACACTGTCTAGAAGACACAACGTGTGAGGACCGTGAGAGATACAGACACTGTCTAGAAGACACTACATGAGGACCGTGAGAGATACAGACACTGTCTAGAAGACACTACATGTGAGGACCGTGAGAGATACAGGCACTGTCTAGAAGACACTACATGTGAGGACCGTGAGAGATACAGACACTGTCTAGAAGACACAACGTGAGAACCGTGAGAGATACAGACACTGTCTAGGAGACACTACATGTGAGGACCATGAGAGATACAGACACTGTCTAGAAGACACTACATGTGAGGACCGTGAGAGACACAGACACTGTCTAGAAGACACTACATGAGGACCGTGAGAGATACAGACACTGTCTAGAAGACACTACATGTGAGGACCGTGAGAGATACAGGCACTGTCTAGAAGACACTACATGTGAGGACCGTGAGAGATACAGACACTGTCTAGAAGACACTACATGTGAGGACCGTGAGAGATACAGACACTGTATCCATCTCCATCCATTCCCTGGTTGATAAAGCCCTGAGAGTAATCCTCTACCCTCCATGGGAGATACAGACACTGTATCCATCTCCATCCATTCCCTGGTTGATAAAGCCCTGAGAGTAATCCTCTACCCTCCATGGGAGATATAAGAAGCTTTTCTTCCGCGGACGAGTCAAGCCGTCATTGTCCCTCGGTCTGTCTGAAATGACGCCCTTTTTCCATTATATTAACTATATAGTTCACTACTGTTGATGAAAGCCTCTAGGCCTCTGGTTGAAAGTAGACCACGACCATATAAGGACAAGGGTTCCATTTGGGAGGCATTCACAGTCCCACATCATTTTCCTCAGTCTACTTTTCAGGGCATGAAGAGCCAGAGCTGTGGGCACTGGAACAAAACAGAACCCTGGGGGTGTCTGATTGGAATCCAGTCAAAGGATAATCTTTCACCAGGGCAACGGGGTTTCCATGGAAATTCTCCGGTCGGGGCCGCGCAGTGCGAATTGGGGCAAGGGGAGTGGAGTGGGGGAGGGCCGTCGGGGTAATTCATTCTCCTGATAATGGGGACAGTTACATTACATCATCTCTGATCTCATGGCATTGCTGTCTATGGGGACAGTTACAGTACAGTATCTCTGATCTCATGGCATTGCTGTCTATGGGGACAGTTACATTACAGTATCTCTGATCTCATGGCATTGCTGTCTATGGGGAGAGTTACATTACATCATCTCTGATCTCATGTCATTGCTGTCTATGGGGACAGTTACAGTATAGTATCTCTGATCTCATGGCATTGCTGTCTATGGGGACAGTTACATTACAGTATCTCTGATCTCATGGCATTGCTGTCTATGGGGAGAGTTACATTACATCATCTCTGATCTCATGTCATTGCTGTCTATGGGGACAGTTACAGTATAGTATCTCTGATCTCATGGCATTGCTGTCTATGGGGACAGTTACATTACATCATCTCTGATCTCATGGCATTGCTGTCTATGGGGACAGTTACATTACAGTATCTCTGATCTCATGGCATTGCTGTCTATGGGGACAGTTACAGTACAGTATCTCTGATCTCATGGCATTGCTGTCTATGGGGACAGTTACAGTATAGTATCTCTGATCTCATGGCATTGCTGTCTATGGGGACAGTTACATTACAGTATCTCTGATCTCATGGCATTGCTGTCTATGGGGACAGTTACATTACATCATCTCTGATCTCATGGCATTGCTGTCTATGGGGACAGTTACAGTACAGTATCTCTGATCTCATGGCATTGCTGTCTATGGGGAGAGTTACAGTATATTATCTCTGATCTCATTTCCCCCCCAACTCTCTTATCCTCCCGATCACGATCCGTCATAAACCACACATACACATCCATGTACACACGCACGCACGCACACACACACACACACACACACACACACACACACACACACACACACACACACACACACACACACACACACACACACACACACACACACACACGTACGTAATCCCTCGCCTCTTTATGTAATGTTCCAGGTCATGCCTGGTTATTTCTAGTTCATGTACAGAGATAGAAACATGGTCATTCTGACGTGGCTGAAACACATGACACATCATATCCTGGTGGACTATTTGACCCAACCGATGTTTCAGGTCTTTTTCATTTTGGGGAACACCACAGTTAGATTCCTATTACATCATGACAGTTTGCATTCCATCCTGCTGCGTTTTTCATTGATGGGTTATCCTAAAGGTTATCCTAAAGGTTATCCTAAAGGTTATCCTATATCCTAAAGGTTATCCTATATCCTAAAGGTTATCCTAAAGGTTATCCTAAAGGTTATCCTATATCCTAAAGGTTATCCTAAAGGTTATCCTATATCCTAAAGGTTATCCTAAAGGTTATCCTAAAGGTTATCCAATATCCTAAAGGTTATCCTATATCCTAAAGGTTATCCTAAATGTTATCCTAAAGGTTATCCTATATCCTAAAGGTTATCCTATATCCTAAAGGTTATCCTAAAGGTTATCCTATATCCTAAAGGTTATCCTAAATGTTATCCTAAAGGTTATCCTATATCCTAAAGGTTATCCTATATCCTAAAGGTTATCCTAAAGGTTATCCTATATCCTAAAGGTTATCCTAAATGTTATCCTAAAGGTTATCCTATATCCTAAAGGTTATCCTAAAGGTTATCCAATATCCTAAAGGTTATCCAATATCCTAAAGGTTATCCAATATCCTAAAGGTTATCCAATATCCTAAAGGTTATCCTAAAGGTTATCCTATATCCTAAAGGTTATCCTATATCCTAAAGGTTATCCTATATCCTAAAGGTTATCCTATATCCTAAAGGTTATCCTAAAGGTTATCCTATATCCTAAAGGTTATCCTAAAGGTTATCCTAAAGGTTATCCTATATCCTAAAGGTTATCCTAAAGGTTATCCAATATCCTAAAGGTTATCCAATATCCTAAAGGTTATCCAATATCCTAAAGGTTATCCAATATCCTAAAGGTTATCCTAAAGGTTATCCTATATCCTAAAGGTTATCCTATATCCTAAAGGTTATCCTATATCCTAAAGGTTATCCTAAAGGTTATCCTAAAGGTTTTAGCTTCTGTACATCTGAAACTGGCTCCAATCCCAGTGAGATGTTAAAGTCAGGTTAAAACCATGAGGTTTGTGGCCAGCATCAGTTTATGACCAGCATCAGTTTATGACCAGCATCAGTTTGTGGCCAGCATCAGTTTGTGACCAGCATCAGTTTGTGACCAGCACCGGTTTGTGACCAGCATCGGTTTGTGGCCAGCATCGGTTTGTGGCCAGCATCAGTTGGTGACCAGCATCAGTTGGTGACCAGCATCAGTGTGTGGCCAGCATCAGTTTGTGACCAGAATCAGTTTGTGACCAGAATCAGTTTGTGACCAGCATCAGTTGGTGACCAGCATCAGTTGGTGACCAGCATCAGTTGGTGACCAGCATCAGTTGGTGGAAGCATCAGTTCGTGGCCAGCATCAGTTTGTGACCAGCATCAGTTTGTGACCAGCATCAGTTTGTGACCAGCATCAGTTTGTTGACTAGCATCAGTTTGTGGCCAGCATCAGTTTGTGACCAGCATCAGTTTGTGACCAGCATCAGTTTGTGCCCAGCAGCAGTTTGTGACCAGCATCAGTTTGTGGCCAGCATCAGTTTGTGGCCAGCATCCGTTTGTGGCCAGCATCAGTTTGTGACCAGCATCAGTTTGTGACCAACATCAGTTTGTGGCCAGCATCAGTTTGTGGCCAGCATCAGTTTGTGACCAGCATCAGTTTGTGACTAGCATCAGTTTGTGACCAGCATCAGTTTGTGGCCAGCATCCGTTTGTGGCCAGCATCCGTTTGTGACCAGCATCAGTTTGTGACCAGCATCAGTTGGTGACCAGCATCAGTTGGTGACCAGCATCAGTTGGTGACCAGCATCAGTTGGTGGAAGCATCAGTTCGTGGCCAGCATCAGTTTGTGACCAGCATCAGTTTGTGACCAGCATCAGTTTGTTGACTAGCATCAGTTTGTGGCCAGCTTCAGTTTGTGACGAGCATCAGTTTGTGGCCAGCATCAGTTTGTGACGAGCATCAGTTTGTGACCAGCAGCAGTTTGTGCCCAGCAGCAGTTTGTGACCAGCATCAGTTTGTGGCCAGCATCAGTTTGTGGCCAGCATCAGTTTGTGGCCAGCATCCGTTTGTGGCCAGCATCCGTTTGTGGCCAGCATCCGTTTGTGGCCAGCATCAGTTTGTGACCAGCATCAGTTTGTGACCAACATCAGTTTGTGGCCAGCATCAGTTTGTGACCAGCATCAGTTTGTGACCAGCATCAGTTTGTGACCAGCATCAGTTTGTGACCAGCATCAGTTTGTGGCCAGCATCCGTTTGTGGCCAGCATCCGTTTGTGGCCAGCATCCGTTTGTGGCCAGCATCAGTTTGTGACCAGCATCAGTTTGTGACCAGCATCAGTTTGTGACCAGCATCCGTGTGTGACCAGCATCAGTGTGTGACCAGCATCAGTTTGTGGCCAGCATCAGTTTGTTAATATATTGGTTGACAAGCTATGATGGACAAATGTCCTTTTGTAACAACCAGAAACAAGCTATAAAAGATGGAAGAGAAACTATATCCTCAGTTTTCTGATTTTAAGTGGAGAAAATATCCCACTCTGCACAGACGTCAAGTCAACATTTATTCCACACTGTTTTGACGTCATTTCGTGAAACAACGTTGATTCAACCCGTGTGTGTCCAGTGGGAAATGAGCATCAAACCAAATCAAATCAAATGGTATTTGTCACATACACACGGTTAGCAGATGTTAATGCGAGTGTAGTGAAATGCTTGTGCTTCTAGTTCCGACCGTGCAGTAATATCTAACAAGTAATCTAACAATTCCCCAACCACTACCTGATACACACCAATGTAAAGGGATGGAATGAGAATATCTACATATAAATATATGGATGAGTGATGGCCGAGCGGCATTGGCAAGATGCAATAGATGGTATAAAATACAGTATATACATATGAGATGAGTCATGTAAGATATGTAAACATTATTAAAGTGGCATTATTTAACGTGACTAGTGTTCCATTTATTAAAGTGGCCAATGATATCATGTCTGTAGGTAGACAGCCGCCTCTCTGAGTTAGTAATGGCTATTTAACAGTCTGATGGCCTTGAGATAGAAGCTGTTTTTCAGTCTCTCGGTCCCAGCTTTGATGCACCTGTACTGACCTCGGCTTCTGGATGGTATCGGGGTGAACAGGCAGTGGCTTGGGTGGTTGTTGTCCTTGATGATCTTTATGGCCTTCCTGTGACATCAGGTGTTGTAGGTGTCCTGGAGGGCAGGTAGTTTGCCCCCGGTGATGCGTTGTGCAGACCTCACTACCCTCTGGAGAGCCTTATGGTTGTGGGCGGAGCAGTTGCCGTACCAGGCGGTGATACAGCCCGACAGGATGCTCTCGATTGTGCATCTGTAAAAGTTTGCCAGGGTTTTAGGTGACAAGCCACATTTCTTTGCGCCTTTTTCACCACACTATATGTGTGGGTGGACCATTTCAGTTTGTCCGTGATGTATACGCCGAGGAACTTAAAGCTTTCCACCTTCTCCACTGCTGTTCTGTCGATGTTTCCTGAAGTCCACGATCATCTCCCTTGTTTTGATGATTGAGTTGGAAGCGTGCATGGCCACGCAGTTATGGGTGACCAGAACATATAGGAGGGGGCTGAGCAGGCACCCTTTTGGGGCCCCAGTGTTGAGGATCAGCGAACTGGAGGTGTTGTTTCCTACCTACAGCAGCCCGTCAGGAAGTCCAGGACACAATTGCGCAGAGCGGGGTTGAGACCCAGGGCCTCAAGCTTAATGATGAGCTTGAGGCTCTCGCTCTCTCTCTCTCTCAATTCATGGCTGCCAAATGAACACTACAAACTTCCATCCAAGTTAATTACATTAATTTAATCATTTTCAGCGGGCCATTCACTCAAGCACCCAAAGCACTTCCTTGGCAACAAATGACATAGAAAGTAGTCCTTCTGTCTTGGCCTAGATGTGTGTTCTGAAACCATGGTGATGGGCTGAGGACCTTGATCTGGCTGTTGATCTGGCTCTCTGGGCTGGCTGACACTCACTATGACTCCTTTTCTTTTTTCTCTCTGTCTCTCTGTCTCTCTGTCTGTCTGTCTGTCTGTCTCTGTCTCTGTCTCTCTCTGTCTGTCTCTCTGTCTCTGTCTGTCTCTCTGTCTC
>NW_026600825.1:0-27500 GCF_029448725.1 Salvelinus fontinalis | reverse complement strand
CTAGGCCTGCCTCCTTCATCCCCCTGTTCTCTCTCTCTCTGTCCTCCTGAGACTGGATTAATGTGACAGAGATGAATCAGCAAGTCCCGAGTCGTGTCCTGACTCCTATGTGTCTCTCTCTCGCTCGCGCACACACACACACACACACACACACACACACACACACACACACACACACACACACACACACACACACACACACACACACACACACACACACACACACACACACACACACACACACACACACACACACACACACACACACACACGACTCCTGTGTGTCCCATTCTACCAGCCAGGGAGGAACAGATGAGGAACTAGGGCAGTCTTCCTCGGGCCCTGTTTCCAGTAGATATCCTGCTCTTACTATACTAGGGACAATTACAGTGGTTTGTTAAAGTATTCACCCTCTTGGCATTTTTCCTATTTTGTTGCCTTACAACCTGGAATTAAAATAGATTTTTTTGAGGTTTTGTATCATTTCATTTACACAACATTACACAAGATGCAAAATATAGTTTATTGTGAAACAAACAAGAAATAAGACAAAAAAACTATTCACCCCACCAAAGTCAATACTTTTTAGAGCCACCTTTTGCAGCAATTAGAGCTGCAAGTCTCTTGGGGTATGTCTCTATAAGCTTGGCACATCTAGCCACTGGGATTTTTGCCCATTCTTCAAGGCAAAACTGCTCCAACTCCTTCAAGTTGGATGGGTTCCGCTGGTGTAGAGCAATCTTTAAGTCATACCACAGATTCTCAATTGGATTGGGGTCTGGGCTTTGACTAGGCCATTCCAAGACATTTAAATGTTTCCCCTTAAACCACTCGAGTGTTGCTTTAGCAGTATGCTTAGGGTCATTGTCCTGCTGGAAGGTGAACCCCCGTCCCAGTCTCAAATCTCTGGAAGACTGAAACAGGTTTCCCTCAAGAATTTCCCTTAATTTAGCAGCATCCATCATTCCTTAAATTCTGACCAGTTTCCCAGTCCCTGCCGATGAACAACAACCCCACAGCACCATCATGCTTCACTGTGGGGATGGTGTTCTTGGGGTGATGAGAGGTGTTGGGTTTGCGCCAGACATAGCGTTTTCCTTAATGGCCAAAAAGCTCAATTTTAGTCTCATCTGACTAGAGTACCTTCTTCCATATGTTTGGGGAGTCTCCCACATGCCTTTTGGTGAACACCAAACGTGTTTGCTTATTTTTTTCTTTAAGCAATGGCTTTTTTCTGGCCACTCTTCTGTAAAGCCCAGGTCTGTGGAGTGTACGGCTTAAAGTGGTTCTATGGACAGATACTCCAATATCCACTGTGGAGCTTTACAGCTGCTTCAGGGTTATCTTTGGTCTCTTTGTTGCCTCTCTGATTAATGCTCTCCTTGCCTGGTCCGTGAGTTTTGGTGGGCGGCCCTCTCTTGGCAGGTTTGTTGTGGTGCCATATTCTTTCAATTTTTTAATAATGGATTTAATGGTGCTCCGTGGGATGTTCAAAATGTTGGATATTTTTTTATAACCCAACCCTGATCTGTACTTCTCCACAAATTTATCCCTGACCTGTTTGGAGAGCTCCTTGGTCTTCATGGTGCCCCTTGCTTGGTGGTGTTGCAGACTCTGGGGCCTTTCAGAACAGGTGTATATATATACTGAAATCATGTGACAGATCATGTGACACTTAGATTGCACACAGGTGGACTTAACTTTAACTAATTATGTGACTTCTGAAGGTAATTGGTTGCACCAGATCTTATTTAGGGGCCTCATAGCAAAGGGGGTGAATACATATGCACACACCACTTTTTATTTTTTTCCTTTTTGAATTTTTTTAAACAAGTTATTTTTCTCATTTCACTTCACCAATTTGGACTATTTTGTGTTTGTCCATTACATGAAATCCAAATAAAAATCCATTTAAATTACAGATTGTAATGCAACAAAATAGAAAAAACACAAAGGGGATGAATACTTTTGCAAGACACTGTACATTGAAACTCAATGACGCACCGTTTGTCTCCTCAACACTTTCAACCTCTCTCTCTCTATCTCTCTCTCTTGGTCTCCCTCTCTCTCTCTTGGTCTCCCTCTCTCTCTCTGTCTCTCTCTCTCTCTCTGTCTCGGTCTCCCTCTCTCTCTCTGTCTCTGTCTCTCTCTCGCTCGTTCTCCCTTTGTCTAACTCTCTCTCTCTCTTGCTTTCTCTCTCTCTCTTTCTCGCTCTCTCTCTCTCTCTCTCTCTCGGTCTCCGTCTCTCTCTCTCCCTCTCTCTCTTTCTCGCTCTCTCTCTCTCTCTCTCTCGGTCTCCGTCTCTCTCTCTCCCTCTCTCTCTTTCTCGTTCTCTCTCTCTCTCTCTGACTCTTTTCTACTATGTTTCCATCAATCCCTCATTCTTCAAGCATCACCTGTTTTTTTTATTATTATTTTTTGTTTTGTTTTTGCATTTTCCAATTAACAACATTCAAGACAAAAGTGAAAAGATATTAGACAACAATAGGACAAAGTGACAGTAACAGACGAGCGTAACAAAGAAAGAAAAAAGAAAACAAAAAATAATTATATATACAAACATACAATAAAACATAATAATAATGAGACATTGGATCATATGGTCACCTGCCATAGGCTACATATTATACATTACGTGTGAAACATTATATAAGGATAATATAGAGATTAATTCAATGTGATGTGGGGGGGGGGAGATTCTCCATATAGTCAATAAAAGGTTGCCAAATTCTGTAAAATGTCTTTAACTTATTCCTCAAGCGGTAAGTAATTTTCTCCAGTGGGATACAACTATTAACTTCTGATAGCCACATTGCAACTGGCAGGGAGGAATCCCATTTCCATTTCAAGGCAATACATTTCTTGGCAATCGCTAGCAATATTTCTGTTAGCTTTATAGTATGGCTTTGCCTTAGATTGGTGTTAGTAAAGTTGCCCAGTAGACAGACCTCCAGGTCTAAGGGGAATGCAACCCCATGAATTGAGGATATTATATCTCAAACCCCCTGCCAGAAACCGTGTAGTTTTGAACACTGCCAAGTGGAATGGAGGAATGTTCCTTCATCTGAGCCACATCTAAAACATAGGGAGGAGATATCAGGGTTGAACTGCGGTCTAGATGGGGTGATATAGAGCTGATGGAGGAAATTAAACTGGATCAGTCTGTAACACCATCCCTGCATAGGTCACTCCATAGACCCTCATCAAGATCACACCCAGATCTTTTCCCCATCTAAGTCGGGGTTTATCTAGCCCAGGCAGTGTTAGTCCTGACATAAGAGCATCGTAAACACGGGAAATGGTCTTGAACAGTGGTTGGTCTGCGTGGCAGAGTTGTTCAATAGGTGAAATCTTAGGTAGGTTCCATTGTCCCTTGAGAGACACCCTAATAAAGTTTCGTAGTTGTAGATAGCTAAAGAAGTTCCTGTTAGGCAAGTCGTATTTCTGTTTCAGCTGATCAAAAGACATAAGACCTCCCTCCTCGTAACAATGTTCCAGAAGAGTGATCCCCCTATCAGACCATGGTCTAAAGTTACTATTCTGGAAAAACATAGGAATCAATCTATTGTTCCATAAAGGGGTTTTAGGGGAAAGGAATCCCCCTCGTCCGAACAGCTCATGCAGTTTGCACCATGCCAGGACAGAATGTATGATTAAAGGGTTGTCTGTGATGGTATTTATAGATTTTCTGTCCCATTTGTAAAACAATTCTGCCCCAGTGTCATCATTTACCTCAAGCATTTCAATGTTCAACCATGAGGGAGAGGGACCCTTGTCAAACCTCTGAGCCAGAAACCTAGACTGCGCTGCCCAGTAGTACATTCTAAAATTGGGGAGGTTTAAGCCCCCTTGACTGTAATCAAGGGTCAGTTTATCCAGGCCAACCCTAGGGGTTTTACCGTGCCAGATAAACCGTCTGGTCAGCTTGTCGAGAGAGGAACAGAATGGGTCAGTTAATCCAGGCCAACCCTAGGGGTTTTACCGTGCCAGATAAACCGTCTGGTCAGCTTGTCAAGAGAGGAACAGAATGGGTCAGTTTATTCAGGCCAACCCTAGGGGTTTTACCGTGCCAGATAAACCGTCTGGTCAGCTTGTCGAGAGAGGAACAGAATGGGTCAGTTAATCCAGGCCAACCCTAGGGGTTTTACCGTGCCAGATAAACCGTCTGGTCAGCTTGTCAAGAGAGGAACAGAATGGGTCAGTTTATTCAGGCCAACCCTAGGGGTTTTGCCGTGCCAGATAAACCGTCTGGTCATCTTGTCAAGAGAGGAACAGAATGGGTCAGTTTATTCAGGCCAACCCTAGGGGTTTTACCGTGCCAGATAAACCGTCTGGTCATCTTGTCGAGAGAGGAACAGAATGGGTCAGTTTATTCAGGCCAACCCTAGGGGTTTTACCGTGCCAGATAAACCGTCTGGTCAGCTTGTCGAGAGAGGAACAGAATGGGTCAGTTTATTCAGGCCAACCCTAGGGGTTTTACCGTGCCAGATAAACCGTCTGGTCAGCTTGTCGAGAGAGGAACAGAATGGGTCAGTTTATTCAGGCCAACCCTAGGGGTTTTACCGTGCCAGATAAACCGTCTGGTCAGCTTGTCGAGAGAGGAACAGAATGGGTCAGTTTATTCAGGCCAACCCTAGGGGTTTTACCGTGCCAGATAAACCGTCTGGTCAGCTTGTCGAGAGAGGAACAGAATGGGTCAGTTTATTCAGGCCAACCCTAGGGGTTTTGCCGTGCCAGATAAACCGTCTGGTCAGCTTGTCGAGAGAGGAACAGAATGGGTCAGTTTATTCAGGCCAACCCTAGGGGTTTTACCGTGCCAGATAAACCGTCTGGTCAGCTTGTCGAGAGAGGAACAGAATGGGTCAGTTTATTCAGGCCAACCCTAGGGGTTTTACCGTGCCAGATAAACCGTCTGGTCAGCTTGTCGAGAGAGGAACAGAATGGGTCAGTTTATTCAGGCCAACCCTAGGGGTTTTACCGTGCCAGATAAACCGTCTGGTCAGCTTGTCGAGAGAGGAACAGAATGGGTCAGTTTATTCAGGGCAACCCTAGGGGTTTTACCGTGCCAGATAAACCGTCTGGTCATCTTGTCAAGAGAGGAACAGAATGGGTCAGTTTATCCAGGCCAACCCTAGGGGTTTTGCCGTGCCAGCTAAACCGTCTGGTCAGCTTGTCGAGAGAGGAACAGAATGGGTCAGTTAATCCAGGCCAACCCTAGGGGTTTTGCCGTGCCAGATAAACCGTCTGGTCAGCTTGTCGAGAGAGGAACAGAATGGGTCAGTTTATTCAGGCCAACCCTAGGGGTTTTACCGTGCCAGATAAACCGTCTGGTCATCTTGTCGAGAGAGGAACAGAATGGGTCAGTTTATCCAGGCCAACCCTAGGGGTTTTGCCGTGCCAGATAAACCGTCTGGTCAGCTTGTCGAGAGAGGAACAGAATGGGTCAGTTAATCCAGGCCAACCCTAGGGGTTTTGCCGTGCCAGATAAACCGTCTGGTCATCTTGTCGAGAGAGGAACAGAATGGGTCAGTTTATTCAGGCCAACCCTAGGGGTTTTGCCGTGCCAGATAAACCGTCTGGTCATCTTGTCGAGAGAGGAACAGAATGGGTCAGTTTATCCAGGCCAACCCTAGGGGTTTTACCGTGCCAGATAAACCGTCTGGTCATCTTGTCGAGAGAGGAACAGAATGGGTCAGTTTATCCAGGCCAACCCTAGGGGTTTTACCGTGCCAGATAAACCGTCTGGTCATCTTGTCGAGAGAGGAACAGAATGGGTCAGTTTATCCAGGCCAACCCTAGGGGTTTTACCGTGCCAGATAAACCGTCTGGTCAGCTTGTCGAGAGAGGAACAGAATGGGTCAGTTTATCCAGGCCAACCCTAGGGGTTTTACCGTGCCAGATAAACCGTCTGGTCAGCTTGACGAGAGAGGAAGAGAATGCTGCGGGAACAGGGATAGGGAGAGAGAGAAACAGATATAGAAATCTGGGCAGGACATTCATTTTAATTACATTGATTCTACCCAGTAGAGTGAGAGGTAAGTCCATCCATTTACAAAGGTCACCCTCCACCTTTTGCAACAAACTGTCCAGATTGAGTTTATAGAGGTTGTTCAGGTTACCATCCACCATTATGCCCAAGTATGTGAAGCCCATAGGCGACCATCTAAAAGGAAACTTGTGCTTGATGGTATGATGGTCAAAGACAGACGACGGTAAGATTTCGCTTTTGTCCAAATTGACCTTATGTCCAGAGAAAGAACTATAACACTGTAATAGGATCTGCAAGTGAGAGAGGGAGTGTTCGGGGTTTGTTAGAAATAAGATAAGGTCATCCGCAAAGAGTGATAATTTATGGGTATGGGGGCCCACCTCAAAGCCATGTATGTCAGGGCACGTTCTAATAGCCTCAGCCAACGGTTCGATGGCGAGGGCAAAGAGGTGGGGGCTAATTGGGCAACCCTGTCTGTTCCCCCTATAGAGAGGGAAAGAGGAGGAAGTAATCCCATTGGTAGCAATCCTAGCTTAAGGAGATTTGTAGAGTGATTTTATCAAATTTACAAACACGGTACCTAAACCAAACTTTTCCAAGACGCGGAAGAGGTATGGCCATTCAACCCTATCAAAGGCCTTTTCAGCGTCGAAGTAGACTGCGACACTAGGTATTTTGTTTTTGTTAGCAAGGTGAATTATATCAAAGAACCTTCTGAGATTATTGGAGGACAATCTATTAATTATGAAGCCAGTCTGATCTGGGTTGACCAACAGGGGAAGACACGACTCCAGTCTCTTAGATAGCATCTTGGTGACCAGTTTACAGTCTGTGTTAAGGAGAGAGATTGGTCTATAGGAGGCGCACTTTAGTGGATTTTTCCCTTTCTTGTGGATTACAGTAATCACCGCTTGAGAGAAAGACTCTGGAAAGCAGTTGTCCTCCCTGGCTTTTTTAAGTACCTCCATAAGGTAGGGGACCAACAGCTCCCTAAATTCTTTATAGAACTCTGGAGGGAAGCCATCCTCCCCAGGAGATTTATTAGAAGGTAAGGATTTAATGGCCTCCAACAATTCAGGAACTGAGAAGTGTTCACTCAGGCGCTCGCTGTCTTCCCCTGACAGGCATGGGAGGCTGAGAGAGGAGAGAAAGGAGTCGATCTCTGATAGATCATCGCTTGATTGGGAAGTGTAGAGGTCTTCATAGTATTTCTTAAAAGTATTATTCATTTCAGTAGGGTCGAAAGATATCTCATTAGTAAGAGTTTCTATAGCATTAAGTGTTATCCTCTTACTTTCCTCTGCTTTCAGTTGCCATGCCAATACTTTGTGAGCTTTCTCTCCAAGCTCGTAATAACGCTGTTTTGATTTAGTGATGGCCCTCTCAGCTTGATACGTGTCCAGAATATTATATTTCAGTTTTTTATTTACCAAAAGCCTGTACAGATCTTTAGTCGGGCCTCTTTGGTAGGTTTTCTCTAGCTCGGAGATTTCAGATTCAAGGGCACTCAGTTCCGCACCGTGTTTTCTCTTCAGCCCTTTAGTATAGGAAATGATCTGTCCCCTCAGATAGGCCTTCAATGTGTCCCAAAGAATGAAACTGTCAGGAGCGTGAAAATATTGATCTGCTCTTTGATGACTGCACAAAATTCAGGTTGCTTTAGGAGTGTAGAATTTAGTCTCCATCTATATGCTCCATTTACCTTGGTAGGAATGGAGATTGATAATACCAGGGGAGAATGGTCACTAAGCAATCTGGGAAGATACTCGACATCTAACACTCTATGAAACAGTTGTGTCGACAGTAAAAAGTTATCTATGCGTGTGTGTGTCTTGTGTGGGTGTGAATAAAAAGAGTAGTCCCTATCCTGTGGGTGCAACTGTCTCCAGATGTCTAGCAAATTGAGATCTTTCATGAATGACATGGTGAGCTTGCTGGCTTTGGTAAGAAGTGAGGGTTTATCAGAGGACCTATCAAGAACTGTATCTAAACAAAAATTAAAATCTCCTCCAACCAGTAACCATCCTGGTGGTGCTTGAGCAACCTGAAGGAAGACATTCTGAATAAACATATGGTCATCGAAGTTAGGAGCATAGATATTCAATAGTGTCCAAGACTCTGAGAACATATGCCCCTGCACCAAAACAAACCTGCCAGAGGGATCAGAGATGGTGTTGCTAACGCAGAAGGGGATGTGTCTACTTATCAAAATTGCAGTACCTCTTGCTTTGGAGTTAAAAGTTGTCCTACCCATTCCCTCTTCAATTTCTAGTGTTCACTGGCTGTAAGATGTGTTTCTTGTAGAAACACGATGTCAGCCTTTAATTTCTTAAGGTATGTATAGACTCTCTTCCTTTCAATCGGGCTGTTAAGACCTTTTACGTTGAATGTGACATATTTTTGTGGATTAAGCGTAGGTTGGGTTTCAAATATGTAACCGAATGGAAATCTATCATATGTAGATAGTTAGGAAATGTTTCAACTTTGGTTTGAACACAGAAGTGACCTATGTGTCTCTTTAGGATGGAAACAATAAACATAGAAAAAAGGGGGAGAAAATAAAGAATCCCCCCCCCCCCTCCCCCGATTGTTAGACTAAAACCACAATCCCAACAATCAAACATGAATACACTTGTAGAGATACGTTGCTGCTCGCTTTCCATCTTGCTCTTACTAGCTAAACCTTGGCGTAAACTAAAACGTGCGAGCTCTCTAAGCTGAAAACAAATGTTGTAAATAGACATTTATGGCTGAATATTTACTGCCCACGGTAAGGGCTACTTGAGTCTCCTTTCGAAAGATTAACATAAATGAGGGGGAAAGCAGTGGGCCTAAACCCACTTATTTGCTTCACCCAGTGATATGGACTAAACCAAAATATACTCTACTGTAAATGTAATAGAACTCACCCCGGAAAGATACGGTTAGTTGAAAATGTACAAATCAATTATAGTGACCGGAGGATATCAGCGGTTCAGTCCGGATAAGAGAAAACAAACAAACTGCATCTTATCCCCCAGAGAGACCGTCCTGGCTCAGACGTTGCATCGTATCCCCCAGAGAGACCGTCCTGGCTCAGACGTTGCATCTTATACCCCAGAGAGACCGTCCTGGCTCAGACGTTGCATCTTATCCCCCAGAGAGACCGTCCTGGCTCAGACAAACTGCATCTTATCCCCCAGAGAGACCGTCCTGGCTCAGACGTTGCATCTTATCCCCAGAGAGACCGTCCTGGCTCAGACGTTGCATCTTATCCCCCAGAGAGACCATCCTGGCTCAGACAAACTGCATCTTATCCCCCAGAGAGACCATCCTGGCTCAGACAAACTGCATCGTATCCCCCAGAGAGACCGTCCTGGCTCAGACAAACTGCATCTTATCCCCCAGAGAGACCATCCTGGCTCAGACAAACTGCATCTTATCCCCCAGAGAGACCGTCCTGGCTCAGACAAACTGCATCTTATCCCCCAGAGAGACCATCCTGGCTCAGACAAACTGCATCTTATCCCCCAGAGAGACCGTCCTGGCTCAGACGTTGCATCTTATCCCCCAGAGAGACCGTCCTGGCTCAGACGTTGCATCTTATCCCCCAGAGAGACCGTCCTGGCTCAGACGTTGCATCTTATCCCCCAGAGAGACCGTCCTGGCTCAGACAAACTGCATCTTATCCCCCAGAGAGACCGTCCTGGCTCAGACGTTGCATCTTATCCCCAGAGAGACCGTCCTGGCTCAGACAAACTGCATCTTATCCCCCAGAGAGACCATCCTGGCTCAGACAAACTGCATCTTATCCCCCAGAGAGACCGTCCTGGCTCAGACAAACTGCATCTTATCCCCCAGAGAGACCATCCTGGCTCAGACAAACTGCATCTTATCCCCCAGAGAGACCGTCCTGGCTCAGACGTTGCATCTTATCCCCCAGAGAGACCGTCCTGGCTCAGACGTTGCATCTTATCCCCCAGAGAGACCGTCCTGGCTCAGACGTTGCATCTTATCCCCCAGAGAGACCGTCCTGGCTCAGATGTTGCATCTTATCCCCCAGAGAGACCGTCCTGGCTCAGACAAACTGCATCTTATCCCCCAGAGACACCGTCCTGGCTCAGACGTTGCATCTTATCCCCCAGAGAGACCGTCCTGGCTCAGACAAACTGCATCGTATCCCCCAGAGAGACCGTCCTGGCTCAGACGTTGCATCTTATCCCCCAGAGAGACCGTCCTGGCTCAAACAAACTGCATCGTATCCCCCAGAGAGACCGTCCTGGCTCAGACGTTGCATCTTATCCCCCAGAGAGACCGTCCTGGCTCAGACGTTGCATCTTATCCCCCAGAGAGACCGTCCTGGCTCAGACGTTGCATCTTATCCCCCAGAGAGACCGTCCTGGCTCAGACGTTGCATCTTATCCCCCAGAGAGACCGTCCTGGCTCAGACGTTGCATCTTATCCCCCAGAGAGACCGTCCTGGCTCAGACGTTGCATCTTATCCCCCAGAGAGACCGTCCTGGCTCAGACGTTGCATCTTATCCCCCAGAGAGACCGTCCTGGCTCAGACGTTGCATCTTATCCCCCAGAGAGACCGTCCTGGCTCAGACAAACTGCATCGTATCCCCCAGAGAGACCGTCCTGGCTCAGACGTTGCATCTTATCCCCCAGAGAGACCGTCCTGGCTCAGACGTTGCATCTTATCCCCCAGAGAGACCATCCTGGCTCAGACGTTGCATCTTATCCCCCAGAGAGACCGTCCTGGCTCAGACGTTGCATCTTATCCCCCAGAGAGACCGTCCTGGCTCAGACGTTGCATCGTATCCCCCAGAGAGACCGTCCTGGCTCAGACAAACTGCATCGTATCCCCCAGAGAGACCGTCCTGGCTCAGACAAACTGCATCGTATCCCCCAGAGAGACCGTCCTGGCTCAAACAAACTGCATCGTATCCCCCAGAGAGACCGTCCTGGCTCAGACGTTGCATCTTATCCCCCAGAGAGACCGTCCTGGCTCAGACGTTGCATCTTATCCCCCAGAGAGACCGTCCTGGCTCAAACAAACTGCATCTTATCCCCCAGAGAGACCGTCCTGGCTCAGACAAACTGCATCTTATCCCCCAGAGAGACCGTCCTGGCTCAGACAAACTGCATCGTATCCCCCAGAGAGACCGTCCTGGCTCAGACAAACTGCATCTTATCCCCCAGAGAGACCGTCCTGGCTCAGACAAACTGCATCTTATCCCCAGAGAGACCGTCCTGGCTCAAACAAACTGCATCTTATCCCCCAGAGAGACCGTCCTGGCTCAGACAAACTGCATCTTATCCCCCAGAGAGACCATCCTGGCTCAAACAAACTGCATCTTATCCCCCAGAGAGACCGTCCTGGCTCAGACGTTGCATCTTATCCCCCAGAGAGACCGTCCTGGCTCAGACAAACTGCATCGTATCCCCCAGAGAGACCGTCCTGGCTCAGACAAACTGCATCTTATCCCCCAGAGAGACCGTCCTGGCTCAGACAAACTGCATCGTATCCCCCAGAGAGACCGTCCTGGCTCAGACAAACTGCATCGTATCCCCCAGAGAGACCGTCCTGGCTCAGACGTTGCATCTTATACCCCAGAG
Organism: Salvelinus fontinalis; assembly: GCF_029448725.1. Taxonomy (NCBI): domain Eukaryota; kingdom Metazoa; phylum Chordata; class Actinopteri; order Salmoniformes; family Salmonidae; genus Salvelinus; species Salvelinus fontinalis. The sequence continues at coordinate 15,910 of NW_026600825.1, read as the reverse complement.
AGACCATCCTGGCTCAAACAAACTGCATCGTATCCCCCAGAGAGACCGTCCTGGCTCAGACGTTGCATCTTATCCCCCAGAGAGACCGTCCTGGCTCAGATGTTGCATCTTATCCCCCAGAGAGACCGTCCTGGCTCAGACGTTGCATCTTATCCCCCAGAGAGACCGTCCTGGCTCAGACAAACTGCATCTTATCCCCCAGAGAGATCGTCCTGGCTCAGACGTTGCATCTTATCCCCCAGAGAGACCGTCCTGGCTCAGACGTTGCATCTTATACCCCAGAGAGACCGCCCTGGCTCAGACGTTGCATCTTATCCCCCAGAGAGCAACAGTCTGGAACTGTCGTCTGAGTTATGAGGGCTAATGCTAACCTTACTAGCTGTAGCGTTAGCGTTATCTTGGGAATCAACGACGTTTTGGTCGTCCTTCTTGCCTCTCGGTCGGAGGTCCATGGCTCTTTGGGAAGGTAAGTACTTGACAATTTATCAGCCGATGTTAGAATATTGTTTCAACGTTGTTATTTAGGTAATAATAGAATAACTTTGAAGAGCTCGGTTTGTCAACGTCTGCTCAGCTCCGCGGCATCACGTGCTCCAAGCATCACCTGTTTAACCTCGTCTCTCCATCTCTTCTGCTCTCTTTGTTTCTCCTCACTACCAGCTGTAATGGTCTGTCTCTGTCTTTATCATCGTGTCTTTAACCCCTATCTCACCTCTTGTACTATATTCATCTGCAACGCTAGTCACCCTCCAACCTCCAGTAGCTCTAACCAGCCACGCCCAGGCGTGTTACTGTCTGTGCCCCAAAATGGCACCCTACTCCCTATATAGTGCACTACTTTTGGCCAGAGCCCTGTGTAACCTAATATAAAGAAGTGCACCATATAGAGAATAGGGTGCCATTTGGGGCGTATGACTCTCTCACCTATGTGCACTCATAGAAAAAAAAGGTGCTATCTAGAACCTAAAATGGTTCTCTTTGAAGAACCCTTTTTTGTTTCCAGGTAGAACCCTTTTGGTTCCAGGTAGAACCCTACTGGGTTCCATGTAGAACCCTTTCCCGAGAGAGTTCTACATGGAACCCAAAAGAGTTCTACCTGTAACCAAAAAAAGGTTATTCTATTGGGACAGCTGAAGAACCCTTATCTAGGAGGGTGAAGGTGAGAGGTGGTTAGCAGGGTATTCAGGGAGGGTGTGACCAGGCCACCACATCACCCCAGGGACAGAAGCACCCGGCTGGGCTAAAGAGAGACGCCTCTCCCTGGGAGCCCTGGAGTCTGGTGCTCCCTACTGCTCCTTATTAGCGCTAATTAGCTTAGCTTACTCAACCACAGTGGCATAAATCAGTCATTTACCAGGCAGAGCCAGGAAGAGTCCCCAACGAGACCCTATTCCCTATATAGTGCACTACTTTCAACCAGGGCACATAAGACCTCTGGTCTAAAGTAGTGCACTATATAGGGAATAGGGTGTCGTTTGGGACATAGTGAGAGTGCATGGCTCAGCACTAGCTACCATTAACCCTCAGCTGCACTATTCATTCAGTTATCGTTTTGAGAATTGGACGGATTCAGTCTGTTTGAGTTCTAATTAAATAACATGTCTTCTGATGACAGACAGACAGACAGACAGACAGACAGACAGACAGACAGGCAGGCAGGCAGGCAGGCAGGCAGGCAGGCAGGCAGGCAGGCAGGCAGGCAGGCAGGCAGGCAGGCAGGCAGGCAGGCAGGCAGACAGACAGACAGACAGACAGACAGACAGACAGACAGACAGACAGACAGACAGACAGACAGACAGACAGACAGACAGACAGACAGACAGACAGGAATGGGGCCCTTGCAGAAGGACATCAAGACAGGCTACATTTTAAATGGATCCCTATTCCCTGTAGAGAATAGTAGGGTTCAATATTAGACACACATACAGTATGTTTAGGAGGCGTTATCTGAACATGAGGAGAGTAACTAGTCCTGTTTAAATAACAAGCTGAATCAACAGCGGGCCTGGACACTCAGAACCGGCTGACAATACAACACCGAGCCTCCTGAGGCTTCTCAGTAAACACACAGCCTGGATCTTGTCAGTGATAGCTATGTGTGTGACCAGAGTACATAGCAGATACACTGATCGTGTGTGTGTGTGTGTGTGTGTGTGTGTGTGTGTGTGTGTGTGTGTGTGTGTGTGTGTGTGTGTGTGTGTGTGTGTGTGTGTGTGTGTGTGTGTGTGTGTGTGTGTGTGTGTGTGTGTGTGTGTGTCACTGATCGTGTGTGTGTGTGTGTGTGTGTGTGTGTGTGTGTGTGTGTGTGTGTGTGTCACTGATCGTGTGTGTGGTTGTGTGTGTGTGTGTGTGTGGATACGCTGCTCCCTCTCTTTACTCGACACACTGATTCAGCTTGTGAGCCGCTGCGGTTGGTCTCTGCGGTTGGCCTCTCCCTGCGGTTGGCCTCTCTCTGCGGTTGGCCTCCTCTGCGGTTGGCCTCTCTCTGCGGTTGGCCTCTCTCTGCGGTTGGCCTCTCTTTGCGGTTGGTCGCTGCGGTTGGCCTCTCTTTGCGGTTGATCTCTGCGATTGATCTCTGCGGTTGGCCTCTGCGGTTGGCCTCTGCGGTTGGCCTCTGCGGTTGGCCTCTGCGGTTGGCCTCTGCGGTTGGCCTCTGCGGTTGGCCTCTGCGGTTGGCCTCTGCGGTTGGCCTTTGCGGTTGGTCTCTGCGGTTGGTCTCTGCGGTTGGTCTCTGCGGTTGGTCTCTGCGGTTGGTCTCTGCGGTTGGTCTCTGCGGTTGGTCTCTGCGGTTGGTCTCTGCGGTTGGTCTCTGCGGTTGGTCTCTGCGGTTGGCCTCTGCGGTTGGTCGCTGCGGTTGGCCTCTGCGGTTGGTCGCTGCGGTTGGCCTCTGCGGTTGGTCTCTGCGGTTGGCCTCTGCGGTTGGTCGCTGCGGTTGGCCTCTGCGGTTGGTCTCTGCGGTTGGTCTCTGCGGTTGGTCTCTGCGGTTGGTCTCTACGGTTGGTCTCTGCGGTTGGTCTCTGCGGTTGGTCTCTGCGGTTGGTCTCTGCGGTTGGCCTCTGCGGTTGGTCGCTGCGGTTGGCCTCTGCGGTTGGTCGCTGCGGTTGGCCTCTGCGGTTGGTCGCTGCGGTTGGCCTCTGCGGTTGGTCGCTGCGGTTGGCCTCTGCGGTTGGTCTCTGCGGTTGGCCTCTGCGGTTGGCCTCTGCGGTTGGCCTCTGCGGTTGGTCGCTGCGGTTGGCCTCTGCGGTTGGTCTCTACGGTTGGTCTCTGCGGTTGGTCTCTGCGGTTGGTCTCTGCGGTTGGTCTCTGCGGTTGGTCTCTGCGGTTGGCCTCTGCGGTTGGTCTCTACGGTTGGTCTCTGCGGTTGGTCTCTGCGGTTGGTCTCTGCGGTTGGTCTCTGCGGTTGGTCTCTGCGGTTGGCCTCTGCGGTTGGCCTCTGCGGTTGGTCTCTGCGGTTGGTCTCTGCGGTTGGTCTCTGCGGTTGGTCTCTGCGGTTGGTCTCTGCGGTTGGTCTCTGCGGTGTAGGAACCACTTCCCACACTGCTTCAGCTCAATTGTAGCTCCGCCTGTTTCACTCCCCAACCAATTATCACATCAAGCCGTTCTCTCTCTAAACAAGAGCTTCACCCCGCTGATATAACACCTGCCCTCGCCTGAATACTTATCAAGAGGGTAAACACACACACATGCACACACGCACACACACTAACACAAACAGACAGGCACACACACAAACAGACACACACACACACACACAGACACACACACACACTAACACAAACAGACACACACACACACACACACTAACACAAACAGACACACACACACTAACACAAACAGACACACACACACACACACTAACACAAACAGACACACACACACACACACTAACACAAACAGACACACACACACTAACACAAACAGACACACACACACACACACACACACACACACACACACACACACACACACACACACACACACACACACACACACACACACACACACACACACACACACACACACACACACACACACACACACTAACACACACTAACACAAACAGACACACACACACACACACACTAACACAAACAGACACACACACACTAACACAAACAGACACACACACACACACACACACACACACTAACACAAACAGACACACACACACACACACTAACACAAACAGACACACACACACTAACACAAACAGACACACACACACACACACACACACACACACACACACACACACACACACACACACACACACTAACACACACTAACACAAACAGACACTAACACAAACAGACACACACACACACACACACTAACACAAACAGACACACACACACTAACACAAACAGACACACACACACACACACACACACACACTAACACAAACAGACACACACACACACACACTAACACAAACAGACACACACACACTAACACAAACAGACACACACACACACACACACACACACACACACACACACACACACACACACACACACACACACACACACACACTAACACAAACAGACACACACACACACACACACACACACACACACACACACACACACACACACACACACACACACACACACACACACACACACACACACACACACTAACACACAAAGTGAGAATATAATGAAAGTGGTTGTTATGGTTTGTAGTTGGGATAAACAGGGTTGATGTGACTAGTAGGGCATGAAGTTGTCAGTCCTGTCCTCATCCTCATCCTCATCCTCATCCTCATCCTCATCCTCATCCTCAACTCATCACCATCATCATCCTCAACTCTCTAGACTGGGAAGAAGAACCATGTTGTCTTCTTCACCACCATCATCATCCTCAACTCTCTAGACTGGGAAGAACCATGTTGTCTTCTTCACCACCATCCTCATCCTCAACTCTCTAGACTGGGAAGAAGAACCATGTTGTCTTCACCACCATCCTCATCCTCAACTCTCTAGACTGGGAAGAAGAACCATGTTGTCTTCACCACCATCATCATCATCCTCAACTCTCTAGACTGGGAAGAAGAACCATGTTGTCTTCACCACCATCATCATCCTCAACTCTCTAGACTGGGAAGAAGAACCATGTTGTCTTCTTCACCACCATCCTCATCCTCAACTCTCTAGACTGGGAAGAAGAACCATGTTGTCTTCACCACCATCATCATCCTCAACTCTCTAGACTGGGAAGAAGAACCATGTTGTCTTCTTCACCACCATCCTCATCCTCAACTCTCAAGACTGGGAAGAAGAACCATGTTGTCTTCACCACCATCCTCATCCTCAACTCTCTAGACTGGGAAGAACCATGTTGTCTTCTTCACCACCATCATCATCCTCAACTCTCTAGACTGGGAGGAAGAACCATGTTGTCTTCACCACCATCATCATCCTCAACTCTCTAGACTGGGAGGAAGAACCATGTTGTCTTCACCACCATCATCATCCTCAACTCTCTAGACTGGGAAGAAGAACCATGTTGTCTTCTTCACCACCATCATCATCCTCAACTCTCTAGACTGGGAAGAAGAACCATGTTGTCTTCTCCACCATCATCATCCTCAACTCTCTAGACTGGGAAGAACCATGTTGTCTTCACCACCATCATCATCCTCAACTCTCTAGACTGGGAAGAAGAACCATGTTGTCTTCACCACCATCATCATCCTCAACTCTCTAGACTGGGAGGAAGAACCATGTTGTCTTCACCACCATCATCATCCTCAACTCTCTAGACTGGGAAGAACCATGTTGTCTTCTTCACCACCATCATCATCCTCAACTCTCTAGACTGGGAAGAAGAACCATGTTGTCTTCTTCACCACCATCATCATCCTCAACTCTCTAGACTGGGAAGAAGAACCATGTTGTCTTCACCACCATCCTCATCCTCAACTCTCTAGACTGGGAAGAAGAACCATGTTGTCTTCACCACCATCATCATCCTCAACTCTCTAGACTGGGAAGAAGAACCATGTTGTCTTCTTCACCACCATCATCATCCTCAACTCTCTAGACTGGGAAGAACCATGTTGTCTTCTTCACCACCATCATCATCCTCAACTCTCTAGACTGGGAAGAAGAACCATGTTGTCTTCACCACCATCATCATCCTCAACTCTCTAGACTGGGAAGAACCATGTTGTCTTCTTCACCACCATCATCATCCTCAACTCTCTAGACTGGGAAGAACCATGTTGTCTTCACCACCATCATCATCCTCAACTCTCTAGACTGGGAAGAACCATGTTGTCTTCTTCACCACCATCATCATCCTCAACTCTCTAGACTGGGAAGAACCATGTTGTCTTCTTCACCACCATCATCATCCTCAACTCTCTAGACTGGGAAGAACCATGTTGTCTTCACCACCATCATCATCCTCAACTCTCTAGACTGGGAAGAAGAACCATGTTGTCTTCACCACCATCATCATCCTCAACTCTCTAGACTGGGAAGAACCATGTTGTCTTCACCACCATCATCATCCTCAACTCTCTAGACTGGGAAGAAGAACCATGTTGTCTTCTTCACCACCATCATCATCCTCAACTCTCTAGACTGGGAGGAAGAACCATGTTGTCTTCACCACCATCATCATCCTCAACTCTCTAGACTGGGAAGAAGAACCATGTTGTCTTCACCACCATCATCATCCTCAACTCTCTAGACTGGGAAGAACCATGTTGTCTTCACCACCATCATCATCCTCAACTCTCTAGACTGGGAAGAACCATGTTGTCTTCACCACCATCATCATCCTCAACTCTCTAGACTGGGAAGAACCATGTTGTCTTCTTCACCACCATCATCATCCTCAACTCTCTAGACTGGGAAGAAGAACCATGTTGTCTTCACCACCATCATCATCCTCAACTCTCTAGACTGGGAGGAAGAACCATGTTGTCTTCACCACCATCATCATCATCCTCAACTCTCTAGACTGGGAAGAACCATGTTGTCTTCACCACCATCATCATCCTCAACTCTCTAGACTGGGAAGAAGAACCATGTTGTCTTCACCACCATCATCATCCTCAACTCTCTAGACTGGGAAGAAGAACCATGTTGTCTTCTTCACCACCATCATCATCCTCAACTCTCTAGACTGGGAAGAAGAACCATGTTGTCTTCACCACCATCATCATCATCCTCAACTCTCTAGACTGGGAAGAACCATGTTGTCTTCACCACCATCATCATCATCCTCAACTCTCTAGACTGGGAAGAAGAACCATGTTGTCTTCACCACCATCATCATCATCCTCAACTCTCTAGACTGGGAGGAAGAACCATGTTGTCTTCACCACCATCATCATCATCCTCAACTCTCTAGACTGGGAGGAAGAACCATGTTGTCTTCACCACCATCATCATCATCCTCAACTCTCTAGACTGGGAAGAACCATGTTGTCTTCACCACCATCATCATCCTCAACTCTCTAGACTGGGAGGAAGAACCATGTTGTCTTCTTCACCACCATCATCATCCTCAACTCTCTAGACTGGGAGGAAGAACCATGTTGTCTTCTTCACCACCATCATCATCCTCAACTCTCTAGACTGGGAGGAAGAACCATGTTGTCTTCTTCACCACCATCATCATCCTCAACTCTCTAGACTGGGAAGAACCATGTTGTCTTCACCACCATCATCATCCTCAACTCTCTAGACTGGGAAGAACCATGTTGTCTTCACCACCATCATCATCCTCAACTCTCTAGACTGGGAAGAAGAACCATGTTGTCTTCACCACCATCATCATCCTCAACTCTCTAGACTGGGAAGAACCATGTTGTCTTCACCACCATCATCATCCTCAACTCTCTAGACTGGGAAGAACCATGTTGTCTTCACCACCATCCTCATCCTCAACTCTCTAGACTGGGAAGAAGAACCATGTTGTCTTCACCACCATCATCATCCTCAACTCTCTAGACTGGGAAGAACCATGTTGTCTTCTTCACCACCATCATCATCCTCAACTCTCTAGACTGGGAAGAAGAACCATGTTGTCTTCATCACCATCATCATCCTCAACTCTCTAGACTGGGAAGAACCATGTTGTCTTCACCACCATCATCATCCTCAACTCTCTAGACTGGGAAGAAGAACCATGTTGTCTTCACCACCATCATCATCCTCAACTCTCTAGACTGGGAAGAAGAACCATGTTGTCTTCATCACCATCATCATCCTCAACTCTCTAGACTGGGAAGAACCATGTTGTCTTCTTCACCACCATCATCATCCTCAACTCTCTAGACTGGGAAGAAGAACCATGTTGTCTTCACCACCATCATCATCCTCAACTCTCTAGACTGGGAAGAAGAACCATGTTGTCTTCACCACCATCATCATCCTCAACTCTCTAGACTGGGAAGAAGAACCATGTTGTCTTCACTACCATCATCATCCTCAACTCTCTAGACTGGGAAGAACCATGTTGTCTTCTTCACCATCATCATCATCCTCAACTCTCTAGACTGGGAAGAAGAACCATGTTGTCTTCACCACCATCATCATCCTCAACTCTCTAGACTGGGAAGAACCATGTTGTCTTCACCACCATCATCATCCTCAACTCTCTAGACTGGGAAGAAGAACCATGTTGTCTTCTTCACCACCATCATCATCCTCAACTCTCTAGACTGGGAAGAAGAACCATGTTGTCTTCACCACCATCCTCATCCTCAACTCTCTAGACTGGGAAGAACCATGTTGTCTTCACCACCATCATCATCCTCAACTCTCTAGACTGGGAGGAAGAACCATGTTGTCTTCACCACCATCATCATCCTCAACTCTCTAGACTGGGAAGAACCATGTTGTCTTCTTCACCACCATCATCATCCTCAACTCTCTAGACTGGGAAGAAGAACCATGTTGTCTTCTTCACCACCATCATCATCCTCAACTCTCTAGACTGGGAAGAAGAACCATGTTGTCTTCACCACCATCCTCATCCTCAACTCTCTAGACTGGGAAGAACCATGTTGTCTTCTTCACCACCATCATCATCCTCAACTCTCTAGACTGGGAAGAAGAACCATGTTGTCTTCACCACCATCATCATCCTCAACTCTCTAGACTGGGAAGAACCATGTTGTCTTCACCACCATCATCATCCTCAACTCTCTAGACTGGGAAGAAGAACCATGTTGTCTTCTTCACCACCATCATCATCCTCAACTCTCTAGACTGGGAAGAAGAACCATGTTGTCTTCTTCACCACCATCATCATCCTCAACTCTCTAGACTGGGAAGAAGAACCATGTTGTCTTCACCACCATCATCATCCTCAACTCTCTAGACTGGGAAGAAGAACCATGTTGTCTTCACCACCATCATCATCCTCAACTCTCTAGACTGGGAAGAAGAACCATGTTGTCTTCTTCACCACCATCATCATCCTCAACTCTCTAGACTGGGAAGAACCATGTTGTCTTCTTCACCACCATCATCATCCTCAACTCTCTAGACTGGGAAGAAGAACCATGTTGTCTTCACCACCATCATCATCCTCAACTCTCTAGACTGGGAAGAACCATGTTGTCTTCTTCACCACCATCATCATCCTCAACTCTCTAGACTGGGAAGAACCATGTTGTCTTCACCACCATCATCATCCTCAACTCTCTAGACTGGGAAGAAGAACCATGTTGTCTTCTTCACCACCATCATCATCCTCAACTCTCTAGACTGGGAAGAACCATGTTGTCTTCTTCACCACCATCATCATCCTCAACTCTCTAGACTGGGAAGAACCATGTTGTCTTCTTCACCACCATCATCATCCTCAACTCTCTAGACTGGGAAGAACCATGTTGTCTTCACCACCATCATCATCCTCAACTCTCTAGACTGGGAAGAAGAACCATGTTGTCTTCACCACCATCATCATCCTCAACTCTCTAGACTGGGAAGAAGAACCATGTTGTCTTCACCACCATCATCATCCTCAACTCTCTAGACTGGGAAGAAGAACCATGTTGTCTTCTTCACCACCATCATCATCCTCAACTCTCTAGACTGGGAGGAAGAACCATGTTGTCTTCACCACCATCATCATCCTCAACTCTCTAGACTGGGAAGAAGAACCATGTTGTCTTCACCACCATCATCATCCTCAACTCTCTAGACTGGGAAGAAGAACCATGTTGTCTTCACCACCATCATCATCCTCAACTCTCTAGACTGGGAAGAACCATGTTGTCTTCACCACCATCATCATCCTCAACTCTCTAGACTGGGAAGAACCATGTTGTCTTCTTCACCACCATCATCATCCTCAACTCTCTAGACTGGGAAGAAGAACCATGTTGTCTTCACCACCATCATCATCCTCAACTCTCTAGACTGGGAGGAAGAACCATGTTGTCTTCACCACCATCATCATCATCCTCAACTCTCTAGACTGGGAAGAACCATGTTGTCTTCACCACCATCATCATCCTCAACTCTCTAGACTGGGAAGAAGAACCATGTTGTCTTCACCACCATCATCATCCTCAACTCTCTAGACTGGGAAGAAGAACCATGTTGTCTTCTTCACCACCATCATCATCCTCAACTCTCTAGACTGGGAAGAAGAACCATGTTGTCTTCACCACCATCATCATCATCCTCAACTCTCTAGACTGGGAAGAACCATGTTGTCTTCACCACCATCATCATCATCCTCAACTCTCTAGACTGGGAAGAAGAACCATGTTGTCTTCACCACCATCATCATCATCCTCAACTCTCTAGACTGGGAGGAAGAACCATGTTGTCTTCACCACCATCATCATCATCCTCAACTCTCTAGACTGGGAGGAAGAACCATGTTGTCTTCACCACCATCATCATCATCCTCAACTCTCTAGACTGGGAAGAACCATGTTGTCTTCACCACCATCATCATCCTCAACTCTCTAGACTGGGAGGAAGAACCATGTTGTCTTCTTCACCACCATCATCATCCTCAACTCTCTAGACTGGGAGGAAGAACCATGTTGTCTTCTTCACCACCATCATCATCCTCAACTCTCTAGACTGGGAAGAAGAACCATGTTGTCTTCACCACCATCATCATCCTCAACTCTCTAGACTGGGAAGAACCATGTTGTCTTCACCACCATCATCATCATCCTCAACTCTCTAGACTGGGAGGAAGAACCATGTTGTCTTCATCACCATCATCATCATCCTCAACTCTCTAGACTGGGAAGAAGAACCATGTTGTCTTCACCACCATCATCATCCTCAACTCTCTAGACTGGGAAGAACCATGTTGTCTTCACCACCATCATCATCCTCAACTCTCTAGACTGGGAAGAAGAACCATGTTGTCTTCATCACCATCATCATCCTCAACTCTCTAGACTGGGAAGAACCATGTTGTCTTCTTCACCACCATCATCATCCTCAACTCTCTAGACTGGGAAGAAGAACCATGTTGTCTTCACCACCATCATCATCCTCAACTCTCTAGACTGGGAAGAAGAACCATGTTGTCTTCACCACCATCATCATCCTCAACTCTCTAGACTGGGAAGAAGAACCATGTTGTCTTCACCACCATCATCATCCTCAACTCTCTAGACTGGGAAGAACCATGTTGTCTTCACCACCATCATCATCCTCAACTCTCTAGACTGGGAAGAAGAACCATGTTGTCTTCACCACCATCATCATCCTCAACTCTCTAGACTGGGAGGAAGAACCATGTTGTCTTCACCACCATCATCATCATCCTCAACTCTCTAGACTGGGAAGAACCATGTTGTCTTCACCACCATCATCATCCTCAACTCTCTAGACTGGGAAGAAGAACCATGTTGTCTTCACCACCATCCTCATCCTCAACTCTCTAGACTGGGAAGAAGAACCATGTTGTCTTCTTCACCACCATCATCATCCTCAACTCTCTAGACTGGGAAGAAGAACCATGTTGTCTTCACCACCATCATCATCATCCTCAACTCTCTAGACTGGGAAGAACCATGTTGTCTTCACCACCATCATCATCATCCTCAACTCTCTAGACTGGGAAGAAGAACCATGTTGTCTTCACCACCATCATCATCATCCTCAACTCTCTAGACTGGGAGGAAGAACCATGTTGTCTTCACCACCATCATCATCATCCTCAACTCTCTAGACTGGGAGGAAGAACCATGTTGTCTTCACCACCATCATCATCATCCTCAACTCTCTAGACTGGGAAGAACCATGTTGTCTTCACCACCATCATCATCCTCAACTCTCTAGACTGGGAGGAAGAACCATGTTGTCTTCTTCACCACCATCATCATCCTCAACTCTCTAGACTGGGAGGAAGAACCATGTTGTCTTCTTCACCACCATCATCATCCTCAACTCTCTAGACTGGGAAGAACCATGTTGTCTTCACCACCATCATCATCCTCAACTCTCTAGACTGGGAGGAAGAACCATGTTGTCTTCATCACCATCATCATCATCCTCAACTCTCTAGACTGGGAAGAAGAACCATGTTGTCTTCACCACCATCATCATCCTCAACTCTCTAGACTGGGAAGAACCATGTTGTCTTCACCACCATCATCATCCTCAACTCTCTAGACTGGGAAGAAGAACCATGTTGTCTTCACCACCATCATCATCCTCAACTCTCTAGACTGGGAAGAACCATGTTGTCTTCTTCACCACCATCATCATCCTCAACTCTCTAGACTGGGAGGAAGAACCATGTTGTCTTCACCACCATCATCATCCTCACCTCTCTAGACTGGGAAGAACCATGTTGTCTTCACCACCATCATCATCCTCAACTCTCTAGACTGGGAAGAACCATGTTGTCTTCACCACCATCATCATCCTCAACTCTCTAGACTGGGAGGAAGAACCATGTTGTCTTCACCACCATCATCATCCTCAACTCTCTAGACTGGGAGGAAGAACCATGTTGTCTTCACCACCATCATCATCCTCAACTCTCTAGACTGGGAAGAAGAACCATGTTGTCTTCACCACCATCATCATCCTCAACTCTCTAGACTGGGAGGAAGAACCATGTTGTCTTCACCACCATCATCATCCTCAACTCTCTAGACTGGGAAGAACCATGTTGTCTTCATCACCATCATCATCCTCAACTCTCTAGACTGGGAAGAAGAACCATGTTGTCTTCACCACCATCATCATCCTCAACTCTCTAGACTGGGAAGAACCATGTTGTCTTCTTCACCACCATCATCATCCTCAACTCTCTAGACTGGGAAGAACCATGTTGTCTTCATCACCATCATCATCCTCAACTCTCTAGACTGGGAAGAACCATGTTGTCTTCATCACCATCCTCATCCTCAACTCTCTAGACTGGGAAGAACCATGTTGTCTTCATCACCATCATCATCATCCTCAACTCTCTAGACTGGGAAGAACCATGTTGTCTTCACCACCATCATCATCCTCAACTCTCTAGACTGGGAGGAAGAACCATGTTGTCTTCACCACCATCCTCATCCTCAACTCTCTAGACTGGGAAGAACCATGTTGTCTTCACCACCATCATCATCCTCAACTCTCTAGACTGGGAAGAAGAACCATGTTGTCTTCACCACCATCATCATCCTCAACTCTCTAGACTGGGAAGAAGAACCATGTTGTCTTCACCACCATCCTCATCCTCAACTCTCTAGACTGGGAAGAACCATGTTGTCTTCACCACCATCATCATCCTCAACTCTCTAGACTGGGAAGAACCATGTTGTCTTCACCACCATCATCATCCTCAACTCTCTAGACTGGGAAGAAGAACCATGTTGTCTTCTTCACCACCATCATCATCCTCAACTCTCTAGACTGGGAAGAACCATGTTGTCTTCACCACCATCATCATCCTCAACTCTCTAGACTGGGAAGAAGAACCATGTTGTCTTCTTCACCACCATCATCATCCTCAACTCTCTAGACTGGGAAGAAGAACCATGTTGTCTTCACCACCATCATCATCCTCAACTCTCTAGACTGGGAAGAAGAACCATGTTGTCTTCTTCACCACCATCATCATCCTCAACTCTCTAGACTGGGAGGAAGAACCATGTTGTCTTCACCACCATCATCATCCTCAACTCTCTAGACTGGGAAGAACCATGTTGTCTTCTTCACCACCATCCTCATCCTCAACTCTCTAGACTGGGAAGAAGAACCATGTTGTCTTCACCACCATCATCATCCTCAACTCTCTAGACTGGGAAGAAGAACCATGTTGTCTTCACCACCATCATCATCCTCAACTCTCTAGACTGGGAAGAACCATGTTGTCTTCACCACCATCATCATCCTCAACTCTCTAGACTGGGAGGAAGAACCATGTTGTCTTCTTCACCACCATCATCATCCTCAACTCTCTAGACTGGGAAGAACCATGTTGTCTTCTTCACCACCATCATCATCCTCAACTCTCTAGACTGGGAAGAACCATGTTGTCTTCACCACCATCATCATCCTCAACTCTCTAGACTGGGAGGAAGAACCATGTTGTCTTCATCACCATCATCATCATCCTCAACTCTCTAGACTGGGAAGAACCATGTTGTCTTCACCACCATCATCATCCTCAACTCTCTAGACTGGGAAGAAGAACCATGTTGTCTTCACCATCATCATCATCCTCAACTCTCTAGACTGGGAAGAACCATGTTGTCTTCTTCACCATCATCATCCTCAAATCTCTAGACTGGGAAGAAGAACCATGTTGTCTTCACCACCATCATCATCCTCAACTCTCTAGACTGGGAAGAACCATGTTGTCTTCACCACCATCATCATCCTCAACTCTCTAGACTGGGAAGAAGAACCATGTTGTCTTCTTCACCACCATCATCATCCTCAACTCTCTAGACTGGGAAGAACCATGTTGTCTTCTTCACCACCATCATCATCCTCAACTCTCTAGACTGGGAAGAACCATGTTGTCTTCACCACCATCCTCATCCTCAACTCTCTAGACTGGGAGGAAGAACCATGTTGTCTTCACCACCATCATCATCATCCTCAACTCTCTAGACTGGGAAGAAGAACCATGTTGTCTTCACCACCATCATCATCCTCAACTCTCTAGACTGGGAAGAAGAACCATGTTGTCTTCTTCACCACCATCCTCATCCTCAACTCTCTAGACTGGGAAGAACCATGTTGTCTTCACCACCATCATCATCCTCAACTCTCTAGACTGGGAGGAAGAACCATGTTGTCTTCACCACCATCCTCATCCTCAACTCTCTAGACTGGGAAGAAGAACCATGTTGTCTTCATCACCATCATCATCATCCTCAACTCTCTAGACTGGGAGGAAGAACCATGTTGTCTTCTTCACCACCATCATCATCCTCAACTCTCTAGACTGGGAAGAACCATGTTGTCTTCTTCACCACCATCATCATCCTCAACTCTCTAGACTGGGAAGAAGAACCATGTTGTCTTCTTCACCACCATCCTCATCCTCAACTCTCTAGACTGGGAAGAAGAACCATGTTGTCTTCACCACCATCATCATCCTCAACTCTCTAGACTGGGAAGAACCATGTTGTCTTCACCACCATCATCATCATCCTCAACTCTCTAGACTGGGAGGAAGAACCATGTTGTCTTCTTCACCACCATCATCATCCTCAACTCTCTAGACTGGGAAGAACCATGTTGTCTTCTTCACCACCATCATCATCCTCAACTCTCTAGACTGGGAAGAACCATGTTGTCTTCACCACCATCATCATCCTCAACTCTCTAGACTGGGAAGAAGAACCATGTTGTCTTCTTCACCACCATCCTCATCCTCAACTCTCTAGACTGGGAAGAACCATGTTGTCTTCACCACCATCATCATCCTCAACTCTCTAGACTGGGAAGAA